>NC_133618.1:514422854-514523025 GCF_048593235.1 Sminthopsis crassicaudata
CTTCTTCTTCTTCTTCTTCTTCTTCTTCTTCTTCTTCTATTTCGTCTTCTTCTCTCCTCTGTCTCTCTGTCTCTGTCTCTCTCTGTCTCTCTGTCTCTGTCTCTCTCTGTCTCTGTCTCTCTGCCTCTGTCTCTCTCTGTCTCTGTCTGTCTGTCTCTCTATCTCTTTTTCTCACTCTCTTTCCTCCTCTCCCCGCCCCACCCCCCCGTGTCTATCTGTCTCTCTCTGCAATGGCGCTAGCAATTGGGAAAGGGGAAGGGGAAACTGTTTGCCTTAAGTTGTTTTTTAAAAAGTAGAAGGACTTACTGTAAGTGAAGAGAAAAGGAAAGAAATGTCCCAAGTTTGTCTAGTGCAACAAGGGAAAAAGCAAAACATGACAAGAAGAAAATAGAAAATCAAGAAAATATGGAAAATAAGAAGTAAACCAATGATTGAGGCAGAATCCTATCCCAAGTGAAAATTCCTCTGGCCTCTATATATCTTCTTTGTGTTGATTGTTCAGAAGAATGGGCAATATATATAGTTGACTATTACTATTAATACATAAAAAACTAGAAACTCTCAAACATAGATATTCCATGCCTCACTGGAAGACTGAGAAAAGAATGTCTGAATATCAGGATTTTTTTTAAATTTTGGAATTAAATATTTCAAATGTATCAAAGTCCTGTTCAATTAATTTTACTAGATTATTTCAAGTGACTCAGAAACTTAGCAAGAATCTAGGATCCTTTCCTTAATAAACTACTTGAGTGAGTTAAGTTCCACATATTTCATTCAGTTAATGCTATGGGTCTAGTTCCTCAAAAGCATTCAACATATCTGTACTAAAATATAAGAACTAGAATGTCCCAAATAGGATTTATGTCACATCAATAAATTTAAAACAAATTTCAAAATCTGGCTCTGGGACTTCGGTTGTCCGGGGTAAGTGGAACATAAAATAAACTATGTCCCTTGCATAAAAAAAAATAATACCAACAACAAGCTGCAGTGATTTAAGTTATGTGCTAAAGGGAAAGCAGGTGCCTATGGCACTGTGTACAAAATACTACACGTTGAAATACCATAGACATTTTTCAAAAAGAGCACATAATTGAAATTTGGCAACCATAGGAAGACTTAAAAGTTTAAACATATAAAAATGTTGATAGTCAGTCAAAAAAGCACCCACTGTGTGTCCCAGACATGATGCCAGGTAGGCACTGGGAATACAAATACAAAGTGAGATAGTTCCTTCATTCAAGGAGGATGACCACATTCCACTGGGAGAATACAACATACAAAATAAATATGAGGGGCAACTATGTGGCGCAGTGGATAGAGCACCAGCCCTGAAGTCAGAAGAACCCGAGTTCAAATCTGGCCTGAGATACTTAACACTTCCTAGCTGTGTGACCCTGGGCAAGTCACTTAACCCAATTGCCTCAGCAAAAAAAAAAAGTATGAGATACATGCAAAATTGACATACAGTGATGGGGGGGGGGGGGGAAGGGGGAAGGAATAAAATAAACTCCAAGAAATTAAAATTAAAACAAATCCAAGATATTACTTCAGACCCATCAACTTGGTAAAGCTGGAAAAATTCATCTTTGGCAGGGAAGTTGGAAAACAGGCACTTATTTTTGAAAGTGATTTGGAATTGTGTAAGAAAAGTTACAAAATCACTCATACACTTTGGCCTAGTAATCTCAGTATTAGGTTCATATACCAAGGAAGTTATTCACAAAAAAGAAATCTATATAAATGAAAATATTAATAATAGCAATTTTAAAAATTAAAAAAGAAATTGTACCCAACATTTGGGAAATAGTTGAATAAATTGTGGTCTATGGTATGTTAACTAAATAAAATATTGATGGTATTAAGAATTATGAACATGAAGAATTCCAAGAAATATGGGAAAACTTCTATGCAAAATGATTAAAGCAGAACCCAATGAGATCATATTCAATAAATACAACTATGTAACTGAAGACAACTTTTTGTTGTCATTGTTCAGTCAAGTCCAACTCTTTGTGACCCCATTTGGAGTTTTGTTGGCAAAAATACTGAGTGGTTTGCCATTTCCTTCTCTAGCTCATTTCAAAGATGTAAAAACTGAGGCAAACAGTTGATTAAGTGACATGCCCAGATAATAGTTAATAAGTGTCCAAGGCCATATTTGAACTTAGGAGTCTTTCTGACTCCAGGCTTAGTATTCTATGCACTGAACCACCTAGCTGCTTTGAAGACAATTTTAAATTACAATAAAATTGGAATCAAAAAATGATGGTAGTAACCTACAAAGCACTTATCCATACCTTCTCTTAATAAATGAAAAACAACTGGGGGAAAAACTCATAGTCACTATTGACGTGGTTTAAGATGTGTGGTTTGGCACCAAATGATGAGGTTCAAGAACCAACATAACGTAGGTGATGTAGACATCAAATGCTAATAAGCAAAAGTTGGAGTTCGGTCATGTGAAGAATTCACAATGGCCATTCTCTTTGGCAATAGACATATTTAGGAGAATAGGTTGCAGACAAAATGAAGTTACATAGACGCCAGAAATAGTAAATATGAAATTGAGTTGGGAAAGTATATGAAAGACAAGTTCCTGATCCAACCATTCTGGAGAGCGATATGGAACTATACCCAAAGGGCTATCAAAGGGCTTTGATCCAGCATTGTCTCTACTGGGCTTATATCCCAAAGAGATCATAAAGAAGGGAAAGGACCCACATGTGCAAAAATATTTGTGGCAGCTCTTTTTGTAGTGGCAAGAACCTGGAAACTGAGTGGAGGCCCATCATGGAAAATGGCTGAATAAATTGTGGTATATGAATGTTATGGGATATTATTGTTCTATAAGAAATAACCAACAGGATGATTTCAGAGAAGCCTGGGGAGACTTACATGAATTGATATTAAGTGAAGTGAGTAGAACCAAGAGAACATTGTACACAGCAAAAACAAAATTATGTGACAATCGATTCTGATGGATGTGGCTCTTTTCAACAATAAAGTGATTCAGGCCAATTCCAATAGACTTGTGATAGAGAGAGCACTCAGAGTACTGTGGGGACTGAGTGTGGATCACAACATAGAGTTTTCATTCTTTTTGTTGTTGTTTGCTTGCATTTTGTTTTCTTTCTCACTTTTTTTCTCCTTTTTGCTCTGATTTTTCTTGGGCAACATGATAATTGTGGAAATGTATGGAAGAATTGCACATGCAACAAAAAATTCGGTTCTACACACATATATTGTATCTAAATTATACTGTAATATATTTAACATATATAAGACTGCTTGCCATCTGGGGGAGGGGGTTGGGGGAGGAAGGGAAAAAATCTGAATAGAAGTAAGTGCAAGGGATAATGTTGTAAAAAATTACCCATGCATATGTACTGTCAAAAAATGTTATAATTATAAAATAAAATAAAAAATTAAAAAAAAAAAGAATTGCACATGTTTAACATAGATTACTTGCTTGTCTAGAGGAGGGGGTGAAGCGAAGGGAGGAAGAAAATATTTGGAACACAAGGTTTTGCAAGGGTGAATGTTGAAAACTACCTTTCCACATATTTTGAAAATAAAAATTATTTAAAAAAAAAAAAAAAGACAAGTTCCTCAGTAGCATTTACAATTACCTAGTAGAAAGGGAGCACTTCATGAGGTTGGGATATGTCTTTAGCTGGCAGGCTAAATCTTGAAAGGGACTTAGCACCCTAAAAGAGTTATTTAGCTAGAAGGAGGAGTAGAGTTAGGGGAGATTCCATATGGCATGGGGGGAGGCAGGGTAAGGAGAAAGACACCATGAGGCAGAGTGCAATGGTAGACTGACTCAAAAGAAGGTAGCAGCCATGGGATGGCCCATAAATACATTTTATAGGGAAAATTTAACCTCAGGTACTGGAATTTCTTACAGGGAATGTCAAGATGAGACTGCTCAAGACTTCTACAGAGGGTGGGTCTCAGGAGTTTGATATAACTTAAATTTGAGACTGGACCATCTCCTCAAAGAATAGGACTGAAGTCCATGGAGTTGAACTGATCTCTATCAATGCCTTCTCTCTGTCTGCCTTAGGAATCAATTCCTCTAATTGAGTGTAAACTGCATTTTTGTCTTTCTACCCAGGTTACTTTTACCTTCTGAATTCAATTCTTCCTGTGCAACAAGAAATTCAGTTTTGCACACATATATTGTATCTAGGATATACTGTAACACATTTAACATGTATGGGATTGCCTGTCATCTAGGGGAGGGGGTAGAGGGAGGGAGGGGAAAATTCAGAAAAGAAGTGAGTACAAGAGATAATGTTGTAAAAAAAATTACCCATGCATATGTACTGTCAAAAATATATATATATAATTATAAAATTAATAAAATAAAATAAAACCAGTCAGGAACAACAAAAAAAGAGGAATCAGTTCCTCTGCTAACTACATCTAACACTAAAAACCTCATCAATTATCACACTTTTATGTTTTTTTCAGTGTATTGAAGGATTATGCATTGCAGAAGATTCAGTTAGAAAAATCATATGGATTTCTATGACTTATTCAAACAAAATCTATTTTAAAATTTTGTGTGAAGAAATGTATTATTCACTATAATCTCTTATCATATGGGAGAAAATATATTTATCGGGTTGCATATGCAGCCAGAAAATTCAGCACTGCATTCAATGCTCATAATGGACTGATTAAGGATACTATTAAAGCTACAATTATAAGATAATTTCATTTCTCTTCTCATGACTTTATGAATGTCTTTAATCTCAGAAACATTTAGAAACAGTAAGAATAACGATCTCATAGTGTTGGGGTACCCCAAAATGTTGAGGTACCAGACCACTGTCATGAGGGGTCTCAAAAGAATTTGTGGCTCAGACTCATCTCCAAGGTAAGGGGAAAGCTTATTATAATTGTAATGCCAATTAAAGTGGGCTAAATTCCCAAAAAAGTTAAGAACCAGGAGCAGGAAGATAAATTTATAGGGAAAATTTAGAAAAAACAGGTGTCTTGAATCACTGATATGCTAATTTTATCTCTTAAAGGTGGAGCTGAGGAGTGCTCTGGTTCTGACTTTGTATGCATGTGGAATGCCCATAGTTCTTTGGGCAGAAGTAGTGGGGGAAGGGGAAGGAAGAGGGGTGAGGATGACCTTCTGAAGGTGTGTTTTTAGGCCTGATGAGCAGGACTGAGAACAATGGGATACTGAGTCAACATAACTTTCAATAATATTATTGAAGAATTTATCCACCACTATCACATAAATCTGATTATATTCATGATTTCCATATGTATGTGACAGCCTGCTCATACCACAGGTTGGGTATGTGACAAGGGGCTGTATGAGTAAATGTGATAACTTTCTCTTAGAGAAACTGCCCTACATACAAGATAAGCATAACAGCCATATGTGCTTTGATCCCTTTTAGAAATTAGTGTCGTATTCCAACAGACTTGTGATGGAAAGAGCCATTCACATTCAGAAAGAGAACTGTGGAGATCAAATATGGATCAAAGTATAGTATTTCCACTTTTTGTTGTTGTTTGCTTGGGTTTTTTTTGTTCTCATGGTTTTTTTCTTTCAGCTTTTGATCTGATTTTTCTTGTAGAGCATAATAAATATGGAAATATGTTTAGAAGACGTGCACATGTTTAACCTATATTGGACTGCCTGGGGATGGGAACAGTGGGTAGGCACAGGGGGGAGAAGGAGGCATGCAATTCTTATACCATGTATGTAGCAATAAATTCCCTTTGCCACATTCTTCCTGAGTCTGCCCGATTTATTTAAAGTGAAGCCCTAATGAAGATTTTTTCTTTCAAAAATAGAATTGACTGAAATATGCAGAGATTATAGGCTCCCATTATGCTTATTGTTTTTCGACTATAAAAAGTCTCTAATTTAGTAGAGCAAAACAGTATCTTAAAGGCTCTCTTCCAATAATGTATTACTTTCTACTATTTGCCCTCTAAGAGGGTTTAATATTTGTATACAAACTCTTCCCCAAACCCAAGTCCCCTCTTCATGGCTGTCATATAAAAGGGCCTTAAGACCTTTCCCCTCTGGGATTCCTATGGCTGAATAGATCTCTTCTTCCTCTTCTTTGTTGTATGCACCTATGGAGAGATCAATCTTAAGCGACCCCCCTTCAGTGTTTTGCTTTATTTGGCTTTGTTTTGGACCATCTTGTAGAAAAAGTGGCCACCTTAGACCAACTTTACTTCCTTGAGTAAGAGACAAGCTGGATGGCTGAGATCGGTACTTCAACTACTAAGTCCTACACAGGACTGGGCTCTGGTTACATTTTTTTGTTCTATGAAGAAATTGAGATCAGCCAGGCCTGGACTTCCTCACTTTAATGATCCCTAAAAGGGTAATGTACTTAAGGGAAAAAAGAAAAAAAAAGCAAAATCATTAAAGATTCTTTATCCAATTATACTAATTTTTAAATTAATGAAAAATATTAAGTGTTTACTATGTGCAAAGCACTGTGTTAAGTTACTGGGGATAGTCCCTGTTTTCAACATCCTAATAGGGAGAGGCAATAAATGTAAGTTTTAGGTTTCAGGGTAAATATGAAAAAAGAGATAGTTCTTAACAAAGGTATTCATGGCTCTCAAAGAGATGTAGCACAGAGTCCAAATTGAAGAGGGATTCTTTATTAATCAAAAATTCTTAAATATTTTTTCATGGCATATATATCTTTGGCATACTGGTGAAGCCTAGTAATCCCTTTTTCTTATAATAATGTTTTTAAATAATTGAGGGAAATGCTAAATTTCAATTAAAGTTAGTAAAAATAAAAATGGATTATTTAAGAAATCTTGAGATATGTGGACCCCAGGTTAGTTCCTCTATAGACTTCTTTTTGCAGATGGTATTGTGCTGATTGTATCAGATATCAGAACAGAAGATTCTTAACCATTCAAAAGGATTTGGCCTAACCCTCCGCACAGAAAATGTCAAGTTGATGAAAATTTTTTGTTGTCAGGGTAGTGATGTGCGCAGTGGTTAGAGCACCAGCCCTGAAGCCAGAAGGACCTGAGTTCAAATGTGGTCTCTGACATTTAACACTTCCTAGCTGTGTGACCCTGGGCAAGTCACTTAACCCCAATTGTCTCAGTGGGGGGAATTATTGTCTAGACTGAGAAATATAGATGAATAATATATAAAGTGTATACATTATGTATGTATCTATGTACACATGTATATATTTGGACAACTACTGCAAACGAACAATAAGTTGAGCCTATAATTAAATAGGCAGAGAAAACTAGGCTTGACAACTTATGGAAGATTACTGAGCTTATTTAATGGCCTCCAAACTTCTCCTTAAGACAAAGGCCCATCTTTTTAATACAAATTTTCTATTGGAATTGTTGTATATGTTACAATTCATGAAAAACTGTTACCTCTGAAGAATCAAAATTGAAAATTAAGTTATCACTCAGAGGAAATTTGGATTCTGTAAAACTAATGCACCTACTGAAAGAAAAGCAACCTTCCTGTAAAGGAAACTCTCCTGTCTAAAAAGAAGAAACCAATGAAGGAAAAGGAAAGACGAGAGGAGAGGAGAGGAGAGGAGAAGGGAGGAGAGGAGAGAAAGAGAGGAAAGAGAAAGAGAAAGAGAAAGAGAGGAGAGAAAAAAAGAGACAGAGAGAGAGAAGAGAAGTAAAAATAGTCCACTTACAAGGTCAAACATGCTTCTCAACAGACTATTATTCTGTTGCCATGGAGACAATCCATCTTTCTGTCCAATCATGAATTGACCCATTAAGACACCATGGCAACCCAGCCTGTGAGGATTTAGAACCACAAATCTAAAGTGTTCAAACCATAAGAGCAATGAAACAAACTTGAATAATCAGTTCAAATCCAGAGACAAATTATTTAATTGTCTATCAAGGACAGAACATATATTGGATACTAGGACAAGAATAAAACATTCATAAACAGTCCCTGTCTTCCTGGAATTTAACCTCTGATTGGAAGATAAAATATAAGCACAAATAACTATACAAGAATGAACAAAGGGCTCAAGGAATTTTTCTTGGAAAATGTGGCAAGGGATTCCAAAGGATGGCAAGGGATTTGACAGAGAAGAGGAGTGTGGGGTTTCAGACATAAGAAGCAGCTTTAGCAAGGACACAGAAGTAAGAAAGTGCATAATAGATATGGGATCAGTAACTAGAAAAGGAAACTTAGAATTTAGTACAGTCCTACAGACTAGGTACTTTGCTGGTCTCAGCTTGTCCTTTGCCTGTCCCCCAACTGCTGTTAACTTCAATCACTCTGTTATGGATCAGGCAAGGTGTGGTCAGGTAATGAGAACCTCTTTCACCATCTCACCTTTTACCTTCCTCAATCTCTCACTCACTTTTGGATCAGTTCTTATTGTTTCTGGGAGTGGAGGAAGTCTGTCATATCCTCCATCAGGGGAAGGTATCTTTATTGCTCCATATTATTTTCCTGGAGATGAAAGTTACAGTCTCCACTTCAATTCCTAGATTTCTGTATATTTGTGTGTCTTTTCACTCTCATATTTTTCTTGGACATCTACTTTCTCCCTATATGTCTTCTGTACCTGACAATGATACCATTGTTTTTTACTATTTTTTAAATTTTTACTATTTTACTCTTGTTAGTTTTTAGAGCTGAATTCTTAATGCAGAGTAGTTATATTTTTGACCTAATTCTCATTTTGATGAACAATAATTTTGCATCCTTGTTTTTGAACTAAAACTTCCCTAATATGACCAATGTATATTTTAATTCTGTATGCTTTATAATTTTGAATTTCTACTTTCAAAAAAAGACCTGTAAAAATGTGAGTCATTGAGTACAATCTGGCAGATTCTCTATTGCCAAAACAATAGAGCCCAAGTTCATGAGACTTACAGAATTTGTGTGAAAGAACCATATGCCCATATGAAGAGTTTTGCTAATAGTATGCCATCTTTATATATCTTCAAAAAGAAAATTAAATAAAATGTAATAAGTAAAAAAAAATTGACTTAACAAAAGAATAGTATTCTTGTGAGGTCCAACTCCTCTAAACCTACAAATCTAACCTTTACCTACAAAGAGAATGAGATTAAATTCCAAAAGATGTTTAGTAGACTTTAAGCACCTTTAGAAAGGGGGGCTGTAAGTTTTTATCTTTGTAGCCACAATATCTTGTGCTTAATAGTTATTTAATTGAAATGAATAACCCTTTTTTGATCCAGTGTAGACAGCAAGAAATATGCAAGGATTGTATCACTGCTGCCTAGAAAAATACATATCACCAAAAAGTCTATTTGTTCCCATACTTGCTAATAGGATTGGTTCAGAACCTCCATTTGTGTGTAGGTGCCATATATGCTCAACTATTCTGATGTACTTCTGGTAGGAGGAAAGGACTTTTAAAAAATTTGCACCTTCACAAAACAGTTAATAATTTCAATAATCTAGTGTTTGACAAACCCAAAGACCCCAGCTTTTGGGATAAAAACTCACTGACAAAAATTGCTGGGAAAATTGGAAATTAGTATGGCAGAAATTAGGCATTGACCCACACTTAACACCATACACCAAGATAAGTCAAAATGAGTTCATGACCTAGGCATAAAGAATGAGATTATAAATAAGAACATAGGATAATTTACTCTCAGATCTGTGGAGGAGGAAGGTATTTGTGACCAAAGAAGAATTAGAGATCATTATTGATCACAAAATAGAAAATTTTGATTATATCAAATTGAAAAGTTTTTGTACAAAACAAAACTAATGCAGACAAGATTAGAAGGGAATCAATAAATTGGGAAAACATTTTTACAGTCAAAGGTTCTAATAAAGGCCTCATTTCCAAAATATATAGAGAATTGACTCTAATTTATAAGAAATCAAGCCATCCTCCAATTGATAGTCAAAGGATATGAACAGACAATTCTCAGATGAAGAAATTGAAACTATTTCTCGGCATATGAAAAGATGTTCCAAGTTATTATTAATCAGAGAAATGCAAATTTAGACAATTCTGAGATACCACTACACACCTGTTAGTTTGGCTAGAATGACAGGGAAAGATAAGGTGGAATGTTGGAGGGGAGGTGGGAAAACAGAGACACTGATACATTGTTGGTGGAATTGTGAATACATTCAGCCATTGTGAAGAACGATTTGGAACTATGCTCAAAAAGTTTTCAAACTGTGCATATCCTTTGATCCAGAAGTGTTACTACTGGGCATATATCCCAAAGAGATCTTAAAGGAGGAAAAGGGACCAGTATGTGCAAGAATGTTTGTGGCAGCCCTCTTTGTAGTGGCCAGAAACTGGAAACTTGAGTGAATGCCCCTCAACTGGAGATTGGCTGAATAAATTGTGGTATATGAATATTATGGAATATTATTGTTCTGTAAGAAATGACCAGAAGGATGATTTCAGAAAAGCTTGGAGAGACTTACATGAACTGATGCTGAGTGAAGTGAGCAGAACCAGGAGATCATTATATACTTCAACAACAATACTATATGATGATCCATTCTGATGGATGTGGCCATCTTCAACAATGAGATGAACCAAATCAGTTCCAATAGAGCAGTAATGAACTGAACCAGTTACACCCAGCGAAAGAGCTCTGGGAGATGACTATGAACCATTACATAGAATTCCCAATCCCTCTATTTTTGTCAGTCTTCATTTTTTATTTCCTTCACAGGCTAATTGTACACTATTTCAAAGCCTGATTCTTTTTGTACACCAAAATAACTGTATGGACATGTATACATATATTGTATTTAATTTATACTTTGACATATGTAATATATATTGGTCAACTTGCCATCTGGGGGAGGGGGTGGGGAAGGAGGGGAAAAATTGGAACAAAAGGTTTTGCAACTATCAATTCTGAAAAATTACCCATGCATATATCTTATAAATAAAAAGCTATAATAAAAAAACTTTGCAACTTCAGTATTTATCAAAATGCTCTGCACATAATAGATGCTTACTATATGTTCAATTGAAGAGAAATGATGCCCTCTAATAGATTTATTGCCAGAAACTTTATAACAAGAACAAGGAATAATACAGGAGCATATCAATGTCCTAGACAAAAAAAAAAAGAAATGAGGATTACCGTTAATTAATGTCACATGTGACCCAGGGCTCTTTCCTCCAGAGGATTCTAGGCATACATAAAGAGTAACTGATGCTAGAAGCCTGACCCAAAGGGGCAATGTTTTTTTCTTTGATTAATATTCCCATCCCATGTGAAACTCTTGGGAAATTTCTATGTTAGAATTATATGCAGAAAGTGCTATTGTGCTGGTGAGGCAAAAACTAATTACTCCCTCTTTCTGGATCCCTATACTTCTGAAGGAAGCACTACTCTTCCCCAGTATCTTCCCTTGAACATGATTTTTTTCCTCTGGTTTCCTTTGGTGTTGGGAAATACTCAAGACTATCAGCTCTTGCTTTTTCAAGCTCTGTCAAATCTGCTAAACTCATTTGTCTAGAGGATTCTAGGTCCACATGTTTCTTACCGCTTTTGCTGAACCAATGAGCAGACCCATGGACTGATAAACATGTCAAAATATTCACATGGGCTGATTGCTGGCAGCCTGGTAGGACACAGATCAGCAACCAGGGCCACTTGTTGATCAAGCACTCATGGCCATCCCTCCTCATTGGGCAACAGAGGGATGACAAGGGACAAAGGGGCAAAAAAATAGCTGAGGGACTTTCCATGTCATTGAATTACCTCTGCCACTTTGGGTTTGGTCGCCATAACAAGGCAAAAACACGGATGGAGTTTCTCTCGTTATCTTCCTCTGATTAATCAATATAAGCTGCAGGTCCTTTATGGACTAATATACAGAACTTACAGTCACTACTGTTATGGAATTATATCAAACTGATTAATATTTATTGGAATAAAATAGGGATCCAAATGATTTCCTATCACAGTGAGCAGAATCAGGAGAATAATTTTTAAAATAATTTTTCTTATAATAAACAATGGTACGAAGAAAAATAACTTTGAAAGACTTTCTGATCAGTGAAATGACTAGTCATGATTCCAGAATAAATATATATATATGTGTGTGTGTGTGTGTGTGTGTGTGTGTGTGTGTGTGTGTGAATGAAGGTATCAAATTAAATATATATATGAAGATACATATATATAGATTATATATTTTTTCATTCTACATCTTCATGTAGAACATGAACTCTGTAGCATGTTTCATAATATGTATGTGTGAATATTTTTTTTGAAAAGGCCCATGTGGACATTTGTTTTCACTATGCATATTTGTTACAAAGAGAATTGATAATTTATAAAATGGATACTTTTCTCACCTAGTGAGTACTGGAAAAACCAATGATTAGTAGTGGGCAATGGGGCAATCATACTTTAAAGATAGGAATGGGGGCAAAAAAGCTCATAAAGGTAAAGTCCAGAGTCAAAAAAGTAGTACAGAGGCAGAAAGTGACTTAGGGACAAGAGATGGGGTAATAAAAGGAAACAGTAATGAGGAAGAAGACAGGGGTAGGGGAAGGCAGAGAATATTATTCACAAAACCATGAATTAGAGTTGGGAGCACTCAGCAGCGTGGATGGCCTCTATGGATATGGAGAGGACTTGGAGATCAGGTACAGGTCTGGATTTTGTGTGGAATTTATAAATCACAGAATCAGAATCTTGATAAGCAATACTTAGATGGTATTACATATTACCAGGATGCAAATTTTGGTTAACACATGATACAATCTGTAAATTATGTTCCTTTGATCTTTGAGATGGTTTGTATATGATTCCAGATTCTCCTTTGCATCTTACTTCCTTTATCCTGGTTACCTATAAATTTACTTCAGCTAGGTGGTACAATGGTTAGAGAGCTGGGCCTAGAGTCAGGAAGCCTCATATTCCTGTGTTCAAATATGGGCTCAGACAGTTACTAGCTGTATGATCCTGGAGAAGTCATTTAATTCTGTTTGCCTCAGTTTTTTTCTGTAAAATAAGCTGGAGAAGAAAATGACAAACTATGCCTATATCTTTGCCAAGAAAACCCCAAATGGGATCATAAAGAGTTGGACACAATTGAACAATAATAATAATGAAATAAACTTATTATACTGACTAGAGATTAGAGAGACCAGAATGATGAGAACTAGATAAGGGGTGCCTAAATGAAATTAGGTTTAATTGAGGTCTAGTGGCAGATTCGGGGTACAGGGAGTCAAATGGAGCTCCCCTGCAACCCCTTTGTATTTGGCGCAAGGATACAGAGTTAAATGAGGTCTAATAGCAGTGCAAGAGTCCTCTGTAAAGGAATTTACAGATCTGAAAATGTAGATTGATAAAAGATGTTTATTATGGGGTTTGGAAGTAAAGTCTAGTTAGTAAAATTGAGGGTAGACATAAAAGGACACCAGAGCCAGAGCTCCAGTGGACAAAAATCCTTGACATGGCTGGCATAAGGCTGCCATGTTTGGGACCTCTGCAAAGAGTGGACTCCAGTTTGGCTCTTTTATAATAGGGGAGCTTTGGACAACCTGAAGGGGTTTATGGGTAGAGTCCCAGGTTGGCTTTGGGCTGGGTTTCAGCCAGGATTAGAATTTGAATAGAATTCAATGGGTTTTTAGAAAGGAGGAAACTGTGTGTGCTTGGAGTGGAGTCCCTTCCCTGAGGCAGAGTCCAAGGAGATTTTAAGAGTTTTGGGGTTTCCTCATCATTCCCCTCTTCAAGCAATTAAAACTTAAATTCATTTAAGAAAAAAAAAAAAAAAACTTGGGGCAATGTCCCTTATTGAAGCAGGGTTGAAGATCTTCTCCAAGGATCTTCAGAGTAGCGGGGTCCCCTCTTCAAGAACAAGATACAATTTTAACACAAAATTTTTTTAAATTCTAATTTGTTGAAATAGAAGAGGAGAGGGGATAGGATTAGGGTAGCAAAAAAAGGGGGGGAAAGGTTCATTGCAATATCTTTTTCAAAATGAACAAAAGGAATACCAAAAAGAATTATAAAAAAGTATGACAACTTAAACGCAACATCATGAATTTGTCATATATTTTTTAAAAAAGAAAAGCAAGCTGAATGTAATATCCTATTTCATGTATATTTCTTCTACTGTGTATATGAACATGACTATTTTATATTTAAGTTTAGAATATATATTTTAAATTTCATATCATTCAATTTTCTCCTTATGTCCACCTCATCCCAACCTCCCATCACATTACCAAATTTCCTGTCCTTTTCTGGTCCCTAGAAAACCAAGAACCTACAGAGAAGAAAATCCAAACTATTTCCAAATAAGAATTATACATATGTCTTCAACGGAAGTAAAAATTTATCTATTAAAAAGGTTTTAATCTTTTATTCTGTTTGAGGAAAAAGTATTCCTATTCTAAGAAATCTGGTGATGAAGGGAAAGTAAGCACAGATCATTTGAAAGGAAGGCAAGATACAAAAAAGGTTTTTAGGGTATGAGAGCTCTGAGCATGTTTGTGGTTTGGAATAAGAAGCCAGTAAAGAAAGAGATTGATGATGCATGGAAAAGAGACTACTGATTGACAGAACAAGGTCATGAGATAGAGGAGAGGGGGTAGGATAGGGCATTAGTGGAAGAGATAAGTTTCATTTTTGTTTTCACAAGGAGAAAGGTTATCTTTTCCTCTAAAACAGGAACTAGAGGAGAGGATGGGTAGACAATGAGAGGTTGAGAGGAGCAAAGGAATAAAATTGAATGAATTGGGATTAAGTAGGAGACAAAGAACACAACTGAGAGTGAGGAGAGTCAGAATAGAGTTAGGGTCTTAAGACAAGAAGAAAAGATTTGGAAGAGTGATTGTGAAGTATGTGTTAGGAAGTCAAAAGGTGGTAAATCAAAGGGCTGGCACCCAGCTGATAGAGAATACGTGAACTTATAGTGGACCCAGTCATCCGACACTACTGGACAGCTTGGGAGGAGGAGTTAGGGTACTTCACATGACCATAAACCTTTGCTTCATTAACTTGGCAATAACACAGGGTTGGAACAAGACACTTTTTTGCCCCCAAAGAGCCTTTTTCTCATTAAGTCTGCACGGTTAGCTAGTTTTCCTATATTCTCATTAGCTCCTTTAGTCATATGGCATAGAAATCCTACTGAAAATGTCATAACCTGAAACTTGAGAAGCCATTTCCCATAGTCAGCTTTTCTAAGGTGACTATATCAATCATTCAAATCTGAAATGTGCACTCATGGTACCTCATGGTCTTTTCATTTCCCCTGCCTGTGCCTACAAAGTGAAACAGAAGAAAAGAAGTTGGCCATAGATAATTTCTAATCATTTTTATCCCTCTTGTCAATATGTCTGCCCCAGCCATTGTCTGTGCAGCATTACCCCCTCCCTGCCTCCATCCCTTCTCAGTTCCCATGTCCCACTGCCTTTTAATTCGGTCAGCTGGCTTGAGCTGGAGCATGCCTGATAGGTTTATTTCCCTTGAGTGTAACCAAGTGAAAAAAATCCTTGCTGACTTCTATCTCTGGATAAGAAATAAAACATATCCATGTGACCTAGGCTAGGCTGCATGTAAAATGAGCCATCCTTTTCCATGCATAAAAATGAGTGAAACTACTGTAATACAGTAAATACTTTACAACACAATGAATGATGAGAAGGCAGCAGTTCTAAAAACACAGGATGAGTATATTATCTTAATAAAGACATAAAATAGCATTGAAACTCAGGCAAAATACAATGGGAGTATTGTTACATTTCTGAAGTTCAAACATACAGTTTTCCTTTCTTTTTGCAAATGTATAATCCATTACCTAGAACTCTTTGATCCAATAGTGGAGATTGAACCCAACATATCACTAACTATGATTTCTGTTGATTTCTTCCAGAGTTTAGTTTCTGATATCTCAGAATATGTCATATCTAGATTTCCATAGGTGCAGGTAAAAGAATCTCCATTTCCTATGCAAACATTCAAATTAATAAATTTATTTATCTATTGCAAAGCAGCTTTTATTTCATTCTACAGATTCAGAAGACTTGAAGGATTCACAGGAGCCCAGAAAAATTTCAGAAAACACATCAAGGACTGAAATAATAAATTCAATAATTTATCAATAAATAATTGATAAAATTCTCCTTTCTTGTTGGTGCATCCTATTATTCTATGGAGTCCTAAAATCTTTCAAACTTAAGCCCTGTGGTTTTTAGACTCACCTCAGAAGAGAATTGAACTTGAGGGTACTGGAAAACTAAAACCTCAATGTTACTGAGTCCTTTGTTTTATCCCTTAGAGACCCCCCAAAAAAAATTCAGCTTACTGATGACATGATTCCAGAGAAAAGAAATTAACTGGTAGTTGAGGCAAACCACCTTCCTCTTGAACCCACACTATTTTTAATTACTGTAATACATGAATAAGAAGTGAAAATTCCTTGCATAATTAAAGCAGTTTCTAGTCATATGGAAAAAATGCTCTAAATTACTATTGATTAGAAAAATGAAAATTAAGACAACTCTGAGATACTATTGCACACCTCTCAGATAGGTTAAAATGATAGGAAAAGATAATAATAAATTTGTAGGGGATGTGGGAAAACTGGGACACTGATACATTGTTGGTAGAGTTGTGAACTGATATAACCATTCTGGAGAGCAATTTAGAACTATGCCCAAAGGATTATCAAATTGTGCATACTCTTTGATCCAGCAGTATCTCCACTAGGGCTGTACCCCAAAGAAATCATAAAGGAGGGAAAGGACTCACATGTGCAAAAATGTTTGTGGCAGCCCTTTTTGTAATGGCAAGAAACTGGAAACTGAGTGGATGCCCATCTGATGGGTAATGGCTGAATAAATTGTGGTATATGAATGTTATGGAATATTATTGTTCTATAAGAAATGATCAGCAAGATAATTTCAGGCAAGGGAATTCTGGGAAATGAGTGTGAACAACTACATAGCATTACCAATCCCTCTGTTTTTGTCCACCTGCATTTTTTATTTCCTTCACAGGTTAATTGTACATTATTTCAAAGTCCAATTCTTTTTGTGCAACAAAATAACTATGGACAAGTATACATATATTGTATTTAACATATACTTTAACATATTAACATGTATTGGTCTACCTGCCATCTGGAGGAGGGGGTGGGGGGAAGGATGGGAAAAATTGGAACAAAAGGTTTTGCAATTGTCAATGCTGAAAAATTACCCATCCATATATCTTGTAAATAAAAAGCCATAATAAAAAAAAAATTTTAAAGATTATTTCAGATGAGCAGAACCAGGAGATCATTATACACTTCAACAACACTATATGAGGATGTATTTTGATGGAAGTGGATATCTTCAACAAAGAGAAGATCTAATTCAGTTCCAATTCTGTCCAATGATGGACAGAATCAGCTAAATTCAGAAAAGGAACACTGGAAAATGAGTGTAAACTGTTTGCATTTTTGTTTTTCTTCCCAGGTTATTTTTACCTTCTGAATCCAATTCTTCCTGTGCAACAAGAAATTCGGTTCTGCACACACATATTGTATTTAGGATATACTATAACACATTTAACATGTATGGGACTGCCTGCCATCTAGGGGAAGGGGTGGAGGGAAGAAGGGGAAAATTTGGAATAGAAGTGAGTACAAGGGATAATGTTGTAAAAAATTGCCCATGCATATGTACTGTCAAAAAAAAGTTATAATAATAAAATTAATTTTAAAAAAAAGATTATTTCAGGAAGTCCTGGAGAGAATTACATGAACTGATGCTAAGTGAAGTAAGTAGAACCAAGAGAACATTGTACACAGCAACAAAAAAATTATGTGATGATTTATTCTAATGGATATGGCTCTTTTCAACAATAAAGTGATTCAGGTCAATTCCAATAGACTTGTGATGAAGAAAGCCATCTGTTCTCAGAGAGAGAGGACTGTGGGAACTGAGTGTGGATCACTACATAGCATTTTCACTCTTTTTGTTGTTTGCTTGCATTTTGTTTTCTTTCTCACTTTTTTTTTAATGTGATTTTTTTTTGTGCAGTATGATGAATATGGAAATATGTTTAAAAGAATCCCTCGTGTTTAGCCTATATTGGATTACTTGCTGTCTGAGGGTAGGGGATGGAGGGAAAGGAGGGAGAAAAATTTGGAACACAGGTTTTTGTAAGGGTGAATGTTGAAAACTATCTTTGCATGTGCTTTGAAAATAAAAGCCTATTATTAAGTAATTTAAACAAAAAATATGCTTCTTAATATTGTAACATTAGTCTTTTCTCACTGCTTCTTCCATCAATGGGACCACCTATGGAGTCCTCTTCTCCTACCAAGAGCTGCAGTATTTAGAGACTTTTCTTTCTCTATCTAAAAGCCTGAGTCTCACAATTATGGTATTTGAGGTTACTTACAAAGTCAACTCCAAGGTCAGTACTGCCCAGGAAAATCCTCTTCTCCACAATGACTACAAAATTCTGAAATTTGGATTTACTAGAGAAATCATCCAATCTCTTCTGTACTCTTAGGATCTTTCAGGAAGAAAAGGGGAATGAGTGGAGAGGAAGGATAAATGCTTAAGGCACAAAAGGTGCTTCTAACTGACAGAATCCATCCTCTCAGAACCATCAATTCAATCTGGGAGAAGTTTTCAACAATAAAACTCAACCTCCAAAGAGTGACTCAACAAATCAAATCACCTTGGCCTAAATTTTAGACACTGAAAATTCTTCAAATGTGCATGTCCACACCCTCCTCAGGGAGAAGTTTTCAAAGTCCCTAAAACTGGCCTACAATAGAATCTACTAATAGAATCAGAAGTGTATAAATGGCCAGACTGGAAGTCTATCTAACTGTTATTCTATAGTCCCCAAGACAATATATTGGAGTACAGAAAGAAATAAGAGGAGTAGACATTGATATCCTCACTTGTTTGTTAGTGTTTAATATATTGAAACATATTACAGTTGAAGTATGCTTGGTTCTGGTTAAGTGGACTTAGGATATTATACAGTATTAACTAAACTAATTCTCACAAAATGGATAAGTAGCTTAAAATGATTCCTGTAAAGAAACTGAAGATTGAGAATAATAATCCGAGTACAAGTAAATAAGGAAATGACAAAACTCATGCTTTTGACTCATCTAGTATAAATTCTTTTGTCAACTACAATGCAAGGTAGAACAGTGACAATCTAATTAGATATGGCAGCTGATCAGAAAATATTCTGTGATATTTCTTTAGAAGAAGCAAATCCTAGAAATAGGAAAAGCCAAAGCATTTGGCTCTTCACTAATCGGAATTTTCAAAGGCATGATAACTATGTGTATTTAATGGGATTAAATCTCAAAAAATACCTTGGCCAAGTTTTTCTCCTTATTTAATCTCCTAACTAGCCTGTTTTCACAACTGTAGCTATTCATTAATAAGGCCTAGCAATTACTATTTTAAAATAGGAAATTTTGATTTTATAAAATTTAAAATTAATTTGATAGAGATTAAGAAGAAAAACTGCCTGGGGACAAAATCTTTGCTAAAAGTCTTCTATCCAAGATATAGAAGATAAAAATATGTAACACTGATTAAGATCTGAGCTGGGTAAAAAGAGAATAAAGAGAAGAATGGGATCAGATTACTTAAAACATAGATTGATTGAGATAATATGTGTAAGCACTTTGCAAACTTTAAAGTGCTGTATGTGTATTAGCTACTATCATTATTTCTAATGGTTATCCCTTTTCTTGCCCCACATTTTTCTTCACAAAGAAGAAAAACAGAGGGTGTAAGAAGGAAAAATTATGACGTTATGATAAAGAGAACAACAAATAATCATAATCATGAATGTAAATGGTATGAACTTAACCATAAAACAA
Organism: Sminthopsis crassicaudata; assembly: GCF_048593235.1. Classification (NCBI taxonomy): domain Eukaryota; kingdom Metazoa; phylum Chordata; class Mammalia; order Dasyuromorphia; family Dasyuridae; genus Sminthopsis; species Sminthopsis crassicaudata. The sequence goes on from NC_133618.1 coordinate 514,442,710, forward strand.
AGAGTACCAGAATGGTTTAAAAAGCAGAATCAAACAATTTGCATTTACAAGAAATACTTGAAACATTAAGAAACACAAAGGTAAAATTAGAGATTGAAGAAGAATTTATCATAGCTCAGGTGAAACTAAGTCAGCCAAGTGGCAATCATGATCTCAGGAAAGAATAAAAATAGATATTAAAAGATATAAATAAACAAAAGAACTACATTCTGCACCATAGATAATGAAATGTCATTATTTACTATATGTTCACCAAATAGCATGTTATCTAATTATTTAAAAGAAAGCCAATTGAATTACAGAAAAAATAGAGAGCAAAAGTATAATAGCTGATGATCTTATTAGATGTTAGGGAAACTTAATTATATATATATATATATATATATATATGTAGTTAAAGAAATTATCACTTTGGACAAATGATAGGATAGTTTACTTAAAGAACATTAGAGATTTTAAAAGTATATGAAACAAGATCTGAATAGAATTTTTGAACAGTAAGATATATAGATATCTATCAATTATTGAATGGGACTCAGAAAGAGTAAACATATCTTTCAGCTTTTCCTGTCACCTTTATAAAAACTGACTGCTCTAGGATAGTTAGCAAACTTTGGCCTGCAAGTCAAATCTGGCCTAACACCTGTTTTTATATAGCCAATAAGACAAATATAGTTATTTTACATTTTAAAATATAACAAAATTTTATTTTAAAATGTGAAATTCTTAGCTCATGAGCCATACAAAAATAGGAAATGGACTGGATTTGGTCTTTGAACCATGATTTGTCAACTCTCATTCTAGGGCATAAAAATTCTTAAAGATAGAAAAGTAGAAATATTAAATAGAGCATTTATCGACCATGATACAATAAAAATTATAATAAATAAAAAGAATTTGAAGAAAGGCTTTGGACTTAAATAAAAATTAAATAATATAATGCTGAATTAAGCGTGAGAGAAAGAATAAATCAAAGATACAATAGCTCATTCTATCAAAAAAAATATATTAGACAGCATACTTTTGGGGTATAACCAAAACAGTTTTTAGAGGAAATTAATATCACTAAACACTTTTACCCCCTCACAAAAGTAAAAAAGGGATTTAAAATAATTATTTGACATTATTCTGCTCAATTACATGCCAACAAAACTAATAATTGAAATTGATGAATATTTGCTAACTCGCAAAATACCCAGATTAACAGAATGAAAAAAGACAATTTGATTAACTCAGTCTTTAAAAGTAAAATTTAAAAAGCTATAAGTGAACCCAAAAAAATCCCCAAGGCCTGTTGGATTTACAAGTGAATTCTATCAAACATTGAAATATTAACTCTAATAATACATAAGTTGTTTGTTGGAAGAAAGAGGAAAAAAAGGATCCTATCATATTCCTTCTGTAAGCCAAATATTGTCTTGATACCCAAACCAGGGGAAAAGAAAGCAGAAAAATAAAACTATATACCAATATCTAAAATGAATATAGATACAAAAATATTGAATAAATTGGACAAGAGACTATTACATGGCAAAAAGCTTATTCACTATAACTAGACCATATTTATGATAGGAATGCAAGGCTGGTTCAATATTCAGAAGCATAATTGACTATAATAATAATAAAAACAATTTAAAAATTACATGGTTATATCAATAGATGCAGAAAAAGCTATTAATAAAATATAACCTATTAAAAAAAACACTCAAAAATACAAATAAACGAACCTCTCTTTAACATGATACATGATAATTATCCAAAAGCTAAAAGACAGCCTTATCTATAAGAGAGAGTGATGCTGTTGTGCCACAGTTCCCTTTTAATTGTCCTGCCTCAGTTTCCCTGAATTGTTCCTTGAATCGCCTTGGTTCCTTGAATTGTTCTGCCTCAATCCCCTGGAGTTGCAACACCACTCCTCCCTTCTAGATTTAATCCTGATAAGGAGAAAGACCTTCTATCTTACTCATCATGACTCTACATCTTCCCAGTTTATCAGAATGTGTGGTGCCTCCCCCCATTCAGTCATTTTCTGAATCTCAATTTATCAGAATTTATAATCTTACCCTTCACCCTGTTAGAACCAGACTGATGGCCAGTTCCCACTCTCAATGCTCAGACTCTGTCCCTGCCTTGGTCTACCCTGATAACTTAAGAGCCACATTATGTATATTTTATGGGAAACTCACATTCCCTGCTGGATGCTTTGAGACATCAGCCCTGGGGGCAACATGCTCCCAGCACAATCTCTCCCTCTCAAATAAAATATTAAAAAAAACTCTCTGATTTTTATCTTGCCTCAGTTTCTCCAGCATTACAATGCTAGAGACCTTTTCAGTAAGCAAGGATAAATCAAGGATATATATTATTACCACTTTTATTTGATGTAGTGTCATCATGCTAACTATTGTGATAAAACAAGATAAAGAAATTATCACTTTGGACAAATGATAGGATAGTTTACTTAAAGAACACTAGAGATTTAAAAAGTATATGAAACCAAGAGTCATTCTTTAATGTATAGTCAAAAGATATGAACAAAAAATTATCTAAATCAGAAAAACTATAAACAAGTATATGAAAGAATATCTTAGATATATCTAATAATTCAGTTAAGAAGAATTAAGATAAATCTGATGTTTTATACCATATCCAAAAAATTGACAAAGATGTCAAAATCTTAAAACAATGCTGAAATAACTGCTCATTGTTAGTGGAGATAAAAAATAAATCCAACCTTACTGGAAAATAATTTGGAATTAGACAAAAAAAAAGTTTTTGAATTTCTCATATCCTTTGATCCAACTATAATTTATATATATAATTATAATATTTCAATGGCATAAAAAGACCTGATATATAACAAAATATTGATAAAAGCATTCTTTATGGTAACAAAAAGGAAAAAAAAAGCCCAAAACTAAAAATCTAGAAAGTGTTCATCAACTGGATAATAGCTGAGCAAATTGAAATATATATATAAATATATGTAGAGATATATATAAAACAAAATGTTTCTAAAGATTTTCATTATAACAAGTGTTTTCAAGAAATTATAAATATGAGGAGTTCAGAGAAACACCAAGGATTATAAAGAAACAATGCAGGGTGAAGGAAGTAAAATTTAAAAAAAATACTATGCAGTCCTCAACAATGTAAACAAAAACAACCCAAAAATGCATAAGAACACAAAAATTTGAATCACAAACTTTGGTCCCAGAGATAAAAAGGAGGAAACATACTCACTCCATCTCTGCTTGCAGAGAGGTGAGGAAATATGGGCATGGGATTATGCAAATATTGTCATCCACAATTATTTTGTCAAGCTGAATTTTTTTTCTCACCATCTCTTTTTTCCATCTCAACAAAGGGATGCCTCTCAATTCTTGACCCAGCCAGGCATTAATTTGGTTCACTCCTAGGAGATCCTAGTTCCTAAAGAGAAACTATCATTTTTCTTCTGTAATTTGGATCTTTACATATCATACCTTGAAGTCACAAGAAAAATCATTTAAAGTTTATCATTTGCCTTATGTCTCAGTTCTCTCCAAAAGGGAATTAAGTATAAAAGTATCTAAGTCAAGAATAGAAACAGCTATTGATTTTTTTCACACAAAAGAAATGCTGACTACAAGCAAAAAGAAATGTAAAATCTAAAGCAACAACTTAATAATTATACTTTATTCTCTCAGGAGGGAAGACAAATATCAAAGTATGAAAATTATTTTGGAATTATTGTGTTGGGATACAAAGGAGCCACCTGACAGCGGCTACTGGAGAGCCAATCCAGACCTGCAAAATGGATCTCCTCCTGTGAGAGGATGACACAAGGAGACTGAAAGGCGGGCAATGTCTGACCTCTCTCCTCTTCCCTCTGCCTCCAATTGATCTCATTTCCAGTCTGCAACACTTGTGACACCTGTGTCAGCAAAGGCTGCCTTGCAGTTCCGTCTGATGCTATGATCCACAGCTGTGGAGGCTCTTGAAGAATTGACCTGTCCCTTAACAGTACTGTTTTGACCTTTTACTTTCACCTCAGCTCTGTACTGTAAACCATTCCTCCTAGGTCCATTCTTCCGACAAAGTCAGTCCTCTTTCCTGTGGCCATCTTTATTAAGCAGAGGAAAGGAAGAAAATAACATTTATTAAGCACCTACAATGAGCCAGACATTGTATTAAGCACTTTACCAATGTTATCTCACTTTATCCTCACAACAGCCCTGAAAAATAGGTGCTATTATTTTAAAACTTTAGAAACTGAAAGTAATTTGTGCAGGATCATTAGCAATGGTTAGATTTTAACTCAGAACCCCAGAGATTCTACTAAAAAGCTATTTGAAATAATTCACAACTTTAGCAAAGTTGCAGGATACAAAATAAATCCACATAAATCCTCAGCATTTTTATACATCACCAACAAAATCTAAGAGCAAGAGATACAAAGAGAAATTCCATTCAAAATAACTGTCAATAGTATGAAATATTTGGGAATCCATCTACCAAAGGAAAGTCAGCAATTATATGAGCAAAATTACAAAACGCTTGCCACAAAAATAAAGCCATATTTAAATAATTGGAAAGACATTAAATGCTCTTGGATAGTCCGAGCCAATATAATAAAGATGACAATACTCCCTAAACTAATCTATTTATTTAGTGCTATACCAATGAGACTCCCAAGAAACTATTTTAATGACCCAGAAAAATAACAACAAAATTCATATGGAAGAACAAAAGGTTGAGAATTTCAAGGGAATTAATGAAAAAAAAATTCAAATGAAGGTGGCCTAGCTGTACATGATGTAAAACTATATTATAAAGCAGCAGTCACCAAAACCATTTACTATTGGCTAAGATATAGACTAGTTGACCAGTCGAATAAGTTAGGTTCACAGGACAAAATAATGAATAACTATAGCAATCTAGTGTTTGACAAACCCAAAGATCCCAACTTTTGGGATAAGAATTCATTATTTGACAAAAATTGCTGGGAAAACTGGAAATTAGTATGGCAGAAATTAGGCATGAACCCACACTTAATGCCACATACCAAGATAAGATCAAAATGGGTCCATGATTTAGGCATAAAGAACGAGATCATAAATAAATTGTAGGAACATAGGATAGTCTACCTCTCAGATTTGTGGAGGAGGAAAGAATTTGTGACCAAAGGAGAACTAGAGATCATTACTGATCATAAAATAGAAAATTTTGATTACATCAGATTAAAAAGCTTTTGTACAAACAAAACTAATGCAAACAAGATTAGAAGGGAAGTAACAAACTGGGAAAATATTTTTACAATTAAAGGTTCTGATAAAGGCCTCATTTCCAAACTATATAAAGAACTGACTCTAATTTATAAGAAATCAAGCCATTCTCCAATTGATAAATGGTCAAAAGATATGAACATTTTTCAGATGATGCATATCATATGAAAGAGTGTCCAAAATCACTATTGATCAAAGAAATACAAATTAAGACAACTCTGAGATATCACTACACACCTGTCAGATTGGCTAAGATGATAGGAAAAAATAATGATGAATGTTGGAGGGGCTATGGGAAAACTGGGACACTGATACATTGTTGGTGGAGTTGTGAAAGAATCCAACCATTCTGTAGAGCAATTTGGAACTATGCCCAAAATATCAAACTGTGTATACCCTTTGATCCAGCCGTGCTACTACGGGGCTTATATCCCAAGGAAATACTAAAGAAGGGAAAGGGACCTGTATGTGCAAGAATGTTTGTGGCAGCTCTTTTTGTAGTGGCTAGAAACTTGAATATGAATGGATGCCCATCAACTGGAGAATGGTTGGATAAATTATGGTATATGAATGTTATGGAATATTACTGTTCTGTAAGAAATGACCAGCAGGATGAATACAGAGAGGCTTGGAGAGATTTACATGAACTGATGCTGAGTGAAATGAGCAGAACCAGGAGATCATTATATACTTCAACAATGATACTGTATGAGGATGTATTCTGATGGAAGTGGAAATCTTCAACATAGAAAAGATCTAATTCAGTTCCAATTGATCAATGATGGACAGAGTCAGCTACACCCAGAGAAGGAACACTGGGAAATAATTGTAAACTGTTAGCATTTCTTTTTCTTCCCAGGTTATTTTTACCTTCTGAATCCAATTCTTCCTGTGCAACAAGAAATTCGGTTCTGCACACATATATTGTATCTAGGATATACTATAACACATTTAACATGTATAGGACTGCCTGCCATCCAGGGGGAGGGGGTGGAGAGAAAGAGGGGAAAATTCAGAACAGAAGTGAGTGCAAGGGATAATGTTGTAAAAAATTACCTATGCATATGTTCTATCAATAAAAAGTTATAATTATAATTTTTTTCTTTTTTTTTCCCCTGAGGCTGGGGTTAAGTGACTTGCCCAGGGTCACACAGCTAGGAAGTGTTAAGTGTCTGAGATCAGATTTGAACTCGTGTCCTCCTGAATTCAGGGCTGATGCTCTATCCACTGCGCCACCTAGCTGCCCCTATAATTATAAAATTAATAAAAAATAAAGCATAAAAAAAAAAAAAATATGAACTCAGGACTTCCTGCCTCAGGTACAGCACTCTATCCACTTCACCACCTAACCGTTTCTGTAATAAATGTTTCTTCTTCTTGCTGTTGCTGCTATTGTTATCATTGGAGTTGGAGGGCAAAATCATGACCCATGAAGATACAAAGGCTTCAAACACCAGATAAGCAATGGATTGTGTGAGAGCTGAGAACTCAACTACCTCAGTTCAGAAAAGTTCGTCCTCTGAGTTGGCCACAAATTGATGAATCTTTAAGCCAGGGCTACTCTTCCAGACCATCGACAGCATTGTAGAGGTCTACCTGAACCTGTGAAATTACAAGTGCTTGAAAAACTGTAAAATAATTTTCTTCTCATTGTTATTTTGTTATTACTACTATGTGTCCAGAGCTAGACCATCAGAAAAGCTGTCAATCCACAACCTTTTATTCATTCACCATGTAAATGGTTCAAGCCAGTTAAACTAAAATCAAAAGGACCAGTTAACATGATAATAAGGGAGTAAATGGGAAATGGGAAACAATAACCCCCGGGTATATATATCCCAGACTTTCAACAGATGGATCTTTTTCTCCCAGCCTTCCTTAGAACAGCAACCCCCCGTGACTCTGATGCAAGGAGGGGTCTGAGGAATAGGACATGAATTGAGATGCTGTGGTCAGCTTATCCCCATGGCAACATCAAGGAGCCACCAGCCCTCAGCAATATAGAGACCTTGATGCTAGCCCTTGCTCCCTCTGGTGGCCCTATAGTGTCATGACATCCCACTCCACACCCAGCCAAGGGAAGGAAAGACTCATATTTGCAACAAACAGCAAGGAGCCCCAGTATTCATTCATTCAATAATCATTTGTTAAATATCTTTTGTGTGCATAACACTGTGAAGAGCACTAGAAGAATTTAGACAAGTCACATTCTCTACCTTCCTGAAACTAACAGTCTAGTAGAGGGATAAGACACTTGTACACTTAATTCCACATTAGAGAGTACATTTTGTCACAAAGCAAAGTTAGACAATTGATCCGTGGGGACCATTGGAAGAGAATGGGGATGTATCATTGGGGATCTCAGGCCTAACTAAATGCTTATTCTAGATCTTTTACCAATCTAATATATGATAAAAGTTGAAAATACTTTAGACAAACAGAGGGTTCTTAATCTGGGGTCTACAGATTCACAAGGGATCTGTGTGAAAAGATTCTAGGAGATCCTTGAACTTGACTGAAGAAAAATTATATCTTTATTTCAATATATTTGGTTTCCTTGTAATCCTATATATTTAATTTTATACATTTTAAAACATTATTCTGAGAAGGAATACATGAAGCAAAACAAGGTTAAAAACCCCTGTGCTAGGAGAAACTTCCTGTCAAACTAACTGACCTGGATTTCTAGAATAATAATAGGGGGAAAGTATTGTATTATTATTCACATTTTACAGATGAGAGCACTGACACTCAAGGGGGACAGAAGTTTGGAATTAGGAAAGAACCTTGAAGTCATCTGGTAGTCCAATCCCATCATTTTATAAGTGAGCTCCAAAGAGCCAGCATCCCTTAAGAGCAGAGTCAGGTTCAATCTCACATCCTTTGGCTCCAAATTGAGCACATAAAAGATGAAGTGGCTTGCCCAGAGTCACAGAGCTAAAAACTGGGCAAGTTGGATATTAAAATATAGATCATTTCATTCCAGATCCAATAGGGTTTATCTTTTACTACTGAATAGCTTTCCCAGAGAAAGCTGAATTTTATAATGGACATAACAAAACACCCAGGATTTTTTCCTGCCCTCTTGTGCATTCAAACCAGCAAAAGTCCAATAGGGCATCCCTATCCAGTGGCTGAGAGAAATCCAACTATTTTGATTAATTGTTTCATCAATGTAAGGAGACAATCTAGTGCAGTAGAAAGAATACTGGCTATGTATTAGGAAACAGCTTCCTTGGATCTTGGTTAGGAAACAATCTCCTTAGATCTTGGTTTTCTCATCTATAAAAGAAAGAGATTGGACTAGGGAGTTTAGAAATCCATTCCAGCTCTTGTTCCTCAGTAATTAATAAATGACTCCTGTATATTAAGCACTATCATATGTCCTGAGACCAGTGAAAGATATAGACCACACTGTATCATTGTTCCAGGTGTTTCTCTAACATGTCCTTCCCCAACGTAAGACCCAATCAAAGCCTTTACTTTCTCACCATGATGATTTCTTCATTTATTCCAAACTGAACTGATTTCATTTCCTTGAATTCCTTCTGGCATTAGAGTCAAAGTTCCACATGGTGGGATTCAACTGCTTCATAATTGTTCCCTGTTTTACATGCCTAGGAAGATTGTAAGATTTATGAAAGTAGGGAGAGCCTGTATCTCCCTCACTTCCAGTCACAGTCAGGATGCTTCATTACATTTGGCAAATTAACTACAACTCAATTTTTACCAACAAAAAATTCAATACAATTTAACAAACATTTTTAGAGTGCTTATGTGTCAGGCCTTGGTACCAGAAACTTCAAGACAAAAAGAAAAACAAACATCAATCCTGGCTGTCAAAGATTTTATATTCTAACTAAAAAGAAACAACATATAAACAGATAAGTGTACAAGTGTACAGAATAACTGGCTATGGATGATTCAGGAAAGGCCTCCTATAAATTGTAGCAAAACAACTTAAACTATAGTTTGAAGGAAATTAGAGATTACAAAAGGTAGACAGGTAAGGAAAGAGAGCATTCCAGAAATGGGAAAACTTATACAAATGCACAAAGGCAGGAAAAGAAATGTCATACATGTCAGAATTTATTTATAGGCTCAACTCAGAGATTATTTTGGTGAGAATGGAAAAAGTAAGTGCAACCTCTATGGGGGCCAGAACATGTGATCTATGTATATTGTTCTTTGAGCCTGTGATTTGTTTTCCTACTGAGACTGAAGAGAATTCTCCTAGCATAATCTCTCTCTAAAATTTCCCTTCAAAAGAATAAAGGTAAAAGCTTCATTACTGATCCTCCTAACTAAAAATATCCTCCTTCTTCAACTGAGATTCTTGCTGAATCAGCATAAAGGGGCAACATGGGAATGAGAAAGACATTGGTGCCCAGTGAATCCAGACCTCTGTTTTCTCATCTATAAAATGGAGCTACTGATAATAACTGGCATTTACATACTAAATTGAGGGACTTACAATAACTATAATAATCTAGTGTTTGACAAAACCCAAAGATCCCAACTTTTGGGATAAGAATTCATTATTTGACAAAAATTGCTGGGAAAACTGGAAATTAATATGGCAGAAATTAGGCATGGACCTACACTTAACACCGTATACCAAGAAAAGATCAAAATGGGTTCATGATTTAGGCATAAAGAATGAAATTATAAATAAATTAGAGGAACATAGGATAGTTTACCTCTCAGATTTGTGGAGGAGGAAGGAATTTGTGACCAAAGGAGAACTAGAGATCATTACTGATCACAAAATAGAAAATTTTGATTACATCAAATTAAAAAGCTTTTGTACAAACAAAACTAATGCAAACAAGATTAGAAGGGAAGTAACAAACTGGGAAAACACTTTTATAGTTAAAGGTTCTGATAAAGGCCTCATTTCCAAACTATATAAAGAACTGACTCTAATTTATAAGAAATCAAGCCATTCTCCAATTGATAAATGGTCAAAAGATATGAACAATTTTCAGATGATACATATCTTATGAAAGAGTGTTCCAAATCACTATTGATCAAAGAAATACAAATTAAGACAATTCTGAGATACCACTATACACCTGTCAGATTGGCTAAGATGACAGGAACAAGTAATGATGAATGTTGGAGGGGATGTGGGAAAACTGGGACACTGATGCATTATTGGTAGAGTTGTGAAAGAATCCAACCATTCTGGAGAGCAATTTGGAATTATGCCCAAAAAGTTATCAAACTGTGCATACCCTTTGATCCAGCATTGCTGCTATTGGGCTTATATTCCAAAGAAATACTGAGGAGGGGAAAGGGACCTGTATGTGCCAAAATGTTGTGGCAGCTCTTTTTGTAGTGGCTAGAAACTGGAAAATGAATGGATGTCCATCAATTGGAGAATGGTTGGGTAAATTATGGTATATGAAGGTTATGGAATATTATTGTTCTATAAAAAATGGCCAACAGGATGAATATAGAGAGGCTTGGAGAGACTTACATGAACTGATGCTGAGTGAAATGAGCAGAACCAGGAGATCATTATACACTTCAACAATGATACTGTATGAGGATGTATTCTGATGGAAGTGGATATCTTCAACATAGAAAAGATCTAATTCAGTTCCAATTGATCAATGATGGACAGAGTCAGCTACACCCAGAGAAGGAACACTGGGAAATGAATGTAAACTGTTAGCATTTCTTTTTCTTCCCAGGTTATTTTTACCTTTTGAATCCAATTCTTCCTATGCAACAAGAAATTCGGTTCTGCACACATATATTGTATTTAGGATATACTATAACATATCTAACATGTATAAGACTGCCTGCCATCTAGGGGAAGGGGTGGAGGGAAGGAAGGGAAAACTCAGAACAGAAGTGAATTCGAGAAATAATGTTGTAAAAAAATTACCCATGCATATGTACTGTCAAAAAAAAAAGTCATAATTATAAAATTAATTTATAAATAAATAAATAAATTGAGGGACTTAGCAGACTACAATATCAATATGAGTCAGCAGTGTGATATAGCAACCAAAAAAATTAATGGGGGATTAGGCTACATTAAGAAGGTGATAGGTTCCACCATGTAGGAGATATTAGTTCTACTATATTCTTCCCTCATCAGACCTCATCTAAAGGATTGTATTCAGTTCTTCCTAGGCACCACAGTTTAAGAATGACTTTGATAAGCTAAAGACCATTCAGTAAAAGAAAACCAGGATAATGAAGGATCTTGGGATCATATCATATAAGGATTAATTGAAGGAACTGGGAATGTCTTGCCTGAAGAAAAAAAAAATATGGGAGGTGGAGAGAGAAAAGATATGGGTCAAGGAGGAAATGATAGCTGTCTTCAAGGATTTGATAGGAAATAAGGCAGAATTGGGATCAGATTTCAGATCTCAGCAGAAACCAGGAAAAATAGCTGAAGTTACAAAGAGATAAATAAAGGTTTGAAGTAAGAGAAAACTTCCCAACAATTGCAGCTGGTCAAAAATGAAACAAGCTGCCTCATTAAATGATGGATTCCTTGAGGGACTTGAGAAAGACAGTTGACAGATTCCTTTTATGTATAGGTTGGACTAAATGACCCCTGAACTACCTTCTAACCCTCAAATTCCAGGATTTCTGCAGTATAAAGAACTAGATTTATGAGAAAACATTTTAAAAGAGAGGTAGATACAGATGAGTCTTGACAATGTTGTGTTATAGTCAGCTTAAACCAACTCAGAAAAGCCAATTATTACATTTTCAAGGTGAATGTTTAAACCTCAGAAATGGAAAATACAAAAAAATTTAGAGCATGATTTATGACTTGTTGGTTATCTAAAGTTAGAGAAGTAATGGAGGAAAATTCATAATTTGATTAAACTAAAAGTACATTTTTGTTAAACACTTACAGCATATATCTGATCTGCATTGTTTGAAGAGAGAATAGTGTCAATGAGATCTCTGGAGTTTTGGAGGGATCATCCTCCATCAAAGGATAGCTTGAGTCTAGGAAGTTGGCTAAGGAATATAAATGATAAGGTGTCTATTTAGACTTACATAAACTATCAATCTACAAATATGTATTAAACTAGTAAATGTTAGATTTAAAGGTCAACATTTTATCCATTACCCCATACTGCTTCCTATATTTCATATAAAATTTGCAAACTCTCTCATTTGGACTCATAAAAACTCTATGGGATAGGTAATTATAGTTCAGGAAAGTACCAGTGAAGAACAAAACTAGGATAGTTTTAACAAACTTTATAGCTAGTTGCAAGGAAAGATGGCTAGCATGAACAGTCTCAGTGTGTGGCCATGCTCTCAATGTGGGGAGAGCACAGGTGGAGAAGGTGTGGGGTTGGAACCATGCTCCAGGCAGAGGCCAGAGTCCCTCAGAACTCATCTTTATATATCATTTGAGACAGAGAAACAATATGATATTAATGAGAGACTACTCTATTGTCTATAGGACCAGCAAAATGAAGACTTTCTAATGAAAGAAGAATATGGAACAGGGAGATAAAACTGAGGAACAGGGAAGCAGAAAACAATCCCAGAAGTACCATTTCCAGAAAGTAGCTTAAATGGGGGAGAGAGCTGTGACCAGGGCTGTATCAGTCAAACTAGTTTTCATTGGTGGTCACTACCACAGAAATTATTATCCCCATTTCATAGATAAGGAAACTGAGGCTAGCAAACTAACTTAAATCTTTCTGACTCCAAGTGCAATACTCTATGCCCTATGCCTATAATTTGCTTTGAGAAATTGGTCCTGGAGGAATATAGGAAAGTTTACCTCTCAGACTTGTGGAGGAGGAAGGAATTTATGACCAGAGGAGAACTAGAGATCATTACTGATCACAAAATAGAAGCTTTTGATTACATCAAATTAAAAAAGCTTTTGTACAAACAAAACTAATGCAAACAAGATTAGAAGGGAAGTAACAAATTGGGAAAATATTTTTACAGTTAAAGGTTCTGATAAAGGCCTCATTTCCAAAATATATAGAGAACTGACCCTAATTTATAAGAAATCAAGCCATTCTCCAATTGATAAATGGTCAAAAGATATGAACAGACAATTTTCAGATGACGAAATTGAAACTATTTCCATTCATATGAAAGGGTGTTCCAAATCACTACTGATCAGAGAAATGCAAATTAAAACAACTCTGAGATACTACTACACACGTGTCAGATTGGCTAAGATGACAGGAAAAAATAATGATGAATGTTGGAGGGGCTGTGGGAAAACTGGGACACTGATACATTGTTGGTGGAGTTGTGAAAGAATCCAGCCATTCTGGAGAGCAATTTGGAACTATGCCCAAAAAGTTATCAAACTGTGCATACCCTTTGACCCAGCAGTGCTACTACTGGGCTTATATCCCAAGGAAATACTAAAGAAGGGAAAGGGACCTGTATGTGCCAAAATGTTTGTGGCAGCTCTTTTTGTTGTAGCTAGAAACTGGAAAATGAATGGATGTCCATCAATTGGAGAATGGTTGGGTAAATTATGGTTATATGAATGTTATGGAATATTATTGCTCTGTAAGAAATGACCAGCAGGATGAATACAGAGAGGTTTGGAGAGACTTACATGAACTGATGCTGAGTGAAATGAGCAGAACCAGGAGATCATTATACACTTCAACAATGATACTGTATGAAGATGTATTCTGATTGAAGTGGATATCTTCAACATAAAGAAAATCTAATTCAGTTCCAGTTGATCAATGAGGGACAGAAACAGCTATACCCAGAGAATGAACACTGGGAATTGAGTGTAAACTGTCTGCACTATTGTCTTTCGACCCAGGTTACTTATACCTTCAGAATCCAATTCTTATCGTGCAACAAGAAATTTGATTTTACACACATATATTGCATCTAGGATATATTGTAACACATTTAATATATATGAGATTACCTGTCATCTAGGGGAGGAGTAAAAGGAGGGAGGGGAAAATTTTGAAAAGTGAATACAAGGGATAATGTAAAAAAAAATTATCCATGCATATGTACTGTCAAAAAAAATTATAAAATTATTTTAAAAAAAAGTTGTCTTAAACGAAAAAAGAGACAGAGAGAGAGAGAAATTGGTCCTGGGCAAAGGGGTGTGCTGATAAATAAACAAATAAATAAATATTTAACACCTGGGTCCCTGAAGAACAAAAAGCAAAAACTGAACACTCAGTTTTACCTTTATCTGCATTTTTCCATCACTTCTTTTAAGTTTAAACAACAAAACAATAAATAAACCCCTGATTTGCATCATTTGCTAATTGCTGAGGTATAAATGCTCACAGTGAAAATTTAACAATCAGCTCTCGGCACTTGGTTCCAACATAGGACAAGCGTGTCCTGGGCCTGAAAGGATCCGGAATAAGAATTCACTTCCTGTTTTGTATCCAACCTGTAGTTTGAACATAGATCAAGCCTGAGGAGTCTGCTTGTACTGAGAAGAGTAAAAATTCCCTTTTTTACATTTTTCAGTTCATTAACAGCAAGCTCAGCAACTTGGGGACAATCTTACTTATAATTTAGGCCATGGATTTATTTAGAGTTTCTCCCAAAAAAAGGGTTTAAAGAAATATTCAATTTACAATATGAATCAGGTATAGAAGTAATTCATTTCTATACATGAAAGAAATGCTAAATATGAAAGATTTATAATATTAGCAAAACAACTTAAACAGGATTAAGTACCTTAATTTATAACTACTGTTACAGGTGGATGATACATAGACCTTATCAAAACATAAAGCAACTTACAGGATTGCTACTATATTTCACCTCAACTTTATGCTGTCCAAACAACTCTTAGTATATGTCTTCTGTCAACTGGGGCCCAATTCACTTATTGGTAGCCATGTTCTCTAATTCCATTGTAGAAGTCAAGTCAACAAACATTTATTAAGCACTTACTCTGTGCTAAGCTATGTGCTAAGCTCTGGAGATTCAAAGAAAGGAAAAAAAAAACCCAATCCCTTGCCTCAAAGAGCTTACAGGAGGAGACCACCTGCAAACAATTATTTATTTATAATATTTATACAAACTAAATTGGAGGTGAGATCCAAGAAAAGTTACTAGAATTAGTACTTTAAAGTTTCAGAGAACTTCTCCCTCATTGCCATTTCACTCTTACCACTGTGACCCCCTGGATCTCACAAACTCACAAATCTTGATATGTCTATTTCATGATAAATATTCATCTATTTAAGATTAGAAAAAAACATACAAAAAGGGCAATTTAAACTCAAGTTTGGGCTTGACTAATAAAACAGATCCTTTATGTGCCATGTACTTAAAGTAGAAGCCATTTAGACCTTTGTACATGGCTAAAAGTAGTCCCAAAAGTTATTGCTTGGCTGACTAGAATCAGGATTGGTAATTCAGAATACTTCATGGAATAGCTGCTACCACATACGGAAATTAGTCTATAAAGCCTATATAAACACAAGCTAATATCACTAGTACTTTTTTTAAACCCATATTGTGTATCATTTTTTTCTTAGCCCTGAGACTAGAAAGTTTCTGGAACACATTCATTACAAGGATATGCAGCTAATGAGCTCTCCCTTATTCTTAGGGGCCATGGTTCTATTTATTACTAGGAATTAGCTCCTCAATGCTATATTCTTTAAAAAAAAAAAAGTAGGAGACTGCTGACAGAGGAGAAGGAAAAAAGGAATAAGTATTTATATAATACCTGTTAGGTGGCAAATACTATGCTATTTTATTTCAAATATTATTTCATCTGATTGAGAAAGAAGGAAAGCGAAGTCACCTCAGGACTCTCTTGTGTTCAGTATAAACTATAAGTAATACATCAAGAAGAATTATATTTTAGACTACATTTTCAAAGCTAAAAACAGATACAGGTCTATTCCAAAGGCAGAATTATTCTAATGGCCATATTGTGCAAGGAGAACTAGGTGCAGAGGAAAAGACTGTTAATGAGAAAAGGTGGTAGGGTAAAATTAGAAGCAACAGCCTCCAAACTCAGTCATTCAATTTGTGGGTTTGGGTGGTGGTTGTTTGGTTGGTTTTCGAGGGGTTTTTTTATGACTTTTGCTTTTATGCCACAATCATTTCCTAATTCCAACCTTTTCATTGAACCCTCTCTTGTAACCAAGAAAAACAATTAAGACAAACTAGTGGGCATACCACATGTGACATTCCACCTCTGTCATTCCCTACTCCTTTTTCAAGATGGAAGGGTCTCAAGCTCTATCCTCAGGTAACCTAGATTAGTCATTAAAACTAAATCCATTTTAGTATTGTTTCCATTTACATTATCATAATTGTATCCATGGTTTCCTGGACTCCCAATGCATATAGCACTGCTACGGAGATAAAAGACTAAAGCAGATTGTTGATGGTATCTTTTAAATTTGACTCTCCAGGACTCTACTTTTGGAGAATTATGAGAAAGAGAAATCAGAAGAGGGCTTGTTTCTCACTTTTTGTCACATGAGTGTGCTGGGTCAAGTGCTGCAAATGGTACCTATAAGCCTCCTGCCCTGAGTCCTCCTTCTAAGACTTTGGTGGGCTGCTGTTACTAAACAGAGCAAATGGAAATGCAGAGAGACCGTTGAGAGCTAAGAGTGATAGTTGATGAGATAATAGAAACAATAAAAAGGAAGGAACCATTAATTGGATAGGAAGAAGTCCATTGCCTATGCAGCCAACTTCTCATTTTAACTTGCAAACCCCCCCCCCCTTCTTGGAAAGGAGGAATGGGAACACAACTCAGATGAATTGAGCAGTAATGGGCAATTGTTTCTTCACCTAGAATGTATACAGGAAGAGAGGGAGATGACCAGTCCCACTGCTTACTTATCTCATCAACCTTTACTCTTGGTTCATATTGTCTTTCTGATATCTCACAGTTCTGAGTGTTCTGTCCAGTAATAGCAGCTGCTCAGTGGGAAGGATCAGAGAAGCTTTCTTTCAGAGATCTAATGGCCTTGGCCCAGAACATTTGCATGCTACAATAGGGAGAAAATTCTTTCTCCCCAGATAAACCAAGTACAAAAGATATCATTGACTAACTAATGAACTCTGAGATAGTTTCTGTTTGACTCTATTTCCACCAAAGCAATATTATGCAGGGAACTGGATACCCAGATCTATATTATCCCATGGACAAGAAATTTTGAAATCCCTTACAAAATCAGCCCAGCATCTATAATTTTGTAACAGAGAGAGACAGAAAGACAAAGAGACAGAGACAAAGACACACACACACAGAAAGAGATAGAAAAAGAGTCAGAGACAGAGTGAAAGACAGAAAGAGAAAGAGACAGAGACAGAGATGGGGAGGGAGAAAGTTAGAGAGAGACAGAGAGATAGAAAGTCAGAGACATAAAGCACCCCTGCATATCAAGTAATTATTCTACAGTAACATTGGCAATAAAAGTATCTATGGCCATCTGTCTTCTAATAAGTTTCCCCATTCCCATCCCTAATTACTTACCCCCCCCACTACTATTTTTAAGGCCACCAGAAAAATGTATCTTAGTTAGTACTTCTATCATATCACTTCTCTGCTCCAAAATCTTCTGTTGCTCCATATTGCCAACCAAGAAAAATCCGAATTTCTTTGGTTGACATTTAAAACTCTATAATCTGGCACAGTCCTTTTCCTACCTTATTTTATATTATTATCATATACATACTTCTTTAGACAAAATGAACTACTCCCTGCCCATTTAACCCAGAACATGCTCCACATTACTATTTCTATCAAAAATGCTCTTCTTTTCTCTTTACCTACTGAATTTCTACCCATATTTTACATGTAAAATCAAAATGTAACTTCTTCCATGAAAACTTCTCAATCCATTCATACCACCTCTTGGCAACAACTTTTCCCCTCAGAATTCATGTAATATTTTGTTTTACAATTCTCTGGCCTCTGTCTAGGGTGTGGATAAGCCAAGACAAATATTAATGTGCCTGCAGTTCTATTATCCTCTTGGGCTGCCCAAGATATAGGCTGCCATGGCCAGGGGCAACTCTCCCCTTCTCTGGGGACTCATGCTAGTTATAAACCTACTACTCCTACCTCCTTTCCATTCACTTTCCTTCTATGACTTCTAAAAGACTCTGATAAATATAAAATGAATAATTTTGATTATATTAAGTTAAAAAGTTTTGTACAAACAAAACCAATGTAGACAAGATTAAAAGGGAAGCAATAAACTGGGGAAAAATTTTACATTCAAAGGTTCTGATAAAGGCCTTATTTCTAAAATATATAGAGAACTGACTCAAATGTTTAAGAATTCAAACCATTCTCCAAATGATAAAAGGTCAGAGGAAATGAACAGACAATTTTCAGATGAAGAAATCGAAACCATTTCTAGTCATACGAAAAAGGTGCTCTAAATTATTATTGATCAGAGAAATGAAAAGTAAGACATCTCTGAGGTATCACTACACATCTCTCAGATACATTGTTAGTGGAGTTGTGAACTAATTCATTCTGGAGAGCAATTTTGAATTATGCCCAAAGGACTTTCAAACTGTGCATACCCTTTGATCTGGCAGTGTTTAACCTGGGCTTATATCCCAAAGAGATCATAAAGAAGGGAAAAGGACTCATATGTGCAAAAATGCTTGTGGCAGCCCTTTTTGTGAAACTACACAAGGGCTATAAGAAAGAATGAGGGAGATGATTTCAAAAAAACCTGGGAAGACTTAGATGAGCTGATGGAAAATGAAGTCAGCACAAGTTGTAGTATGTAAAGCATAGTAACCACAATATCATAACAAAAATCAACTATCAAGACACTATTCTGATTAATACAATTCCAAAAGACAGATGATGAAAGATACTACCCATCTCCAATGAGAGAATTGATGAACTTTGAATGCAAATAGAAGCATTTTCCCCCTTAATTTTTCTTGTTTCTTTGTTTTTTTTAAAATATAGCTAATGTAGAAAATTTTAGATAATTTCATATGTATAATAGGTATCATAATTCTTACCTTCTCAGTGGGTGGGGGAAGGGAAAGAATTTGAAGTCAAAATTTGATTATGTAGATATATTAATGAATAAAAATGATTATTCTTAAAGAAGCCCTTCACAAAATTTGTATTTTCTGAGTAAAATTTAATTATGAATTTTTAAAAGTTGTTTCATTAAGGATTAGTTTCCCTAATTTGATGAATCAAAATAATATCCTTTATGATTAAGCATAAGAAAAATGTTCACTTTTTAAAAATAAAACTACTTTGGTATATTCCCTAATAAAATGTGTTTTATACATTTGTTAATTTATTCCTTAAAATTATCTATTTACATCTTTTCTCTACTAAATTGTAAGAGCCAAGAGAACAAGATCTCTTATTTCAATATTGTATCATTGTCAGTGCTTACCATAGAAATGTGTACATAGTAGGCAGTTATTAAATGTTTTATAAATTAATAAAATTATAAATTATAATTGTTGTTCAGTCATGTCCATCTCTTTGTGATATCATTTGGGGTTTTCTTGGCAAAGATAGTGGAGTGGTTTGCCATTTCCTTCTCCAGTTCATTTTATAGTTGAAGAAACTAAGGAAACAATGGTAAAGTATTTTGCCCAAAGTCACACAGTAAGTATTTGAGGCAGGATTTGAACTCAAAGATTTTCCTGGCTCAGTCTTTTTACTTAATCTACTGGACCATTTATCTCCCAGAAACAATCCCTAAATGAAAGTGGTTGTTGCTGTTATTATCCCCTGAGGATAACCTTGAACCCAGAAACAAGTCAAATCTTGCCTTGGACACTTACTTGTTTGAACCCAGGCAAGTCACAACATCTGTGGACCTCAGGTAACTTTTCTTGGATTAATCCACTAAATCACAGATCAGAATACTGCCAGTGGAAATACCCATCAAAAACCAAATCACAGATCTTTTAGTAAGAAACTCAGCAGCTGCAAATAAGCATTATAAGTAAATGTTAGACAATAGAAAGGAAACTGCCTACGATGGAGGGGGAAAAAAATCATCAGAATAATCCCCAAAAGAAATAATCCATCCAGGTAATTAAAAGAGGAAACCAACTTGATAAAGGAATAAAGGCAAGAAGGGAGTCTCCCATTCTCCCCTCCCCCATCACTCTTTTATGCTTATAAAACAACTCCCAGGAGGTTCCCAAGAAAAATAGTGAAGGGAGGCAAATATCAACCCTGCTCAGACATTGTGGGGCCATCTGATGTTGGTTAGGCTCTCTGCCAGTTTTTCCCAGAAGCCTTTGCTGCTTTAGCATAGCTAAATAGGGGGACATATATATTGTGTACTCTGACAGGATATGTGAGTTGAGTTGAACCCTGATTTTTTTGAAGTGATGAAGTTAATTAACCTATTTTGCATTTCCTTCTTTTCCCCTTGGTAACAGAGAAGAGGAAGTGAAATCACCAAGTACTGTGTAAGAATGTACCAAAGAACCCAGGAGGTTGAATTCAAAAATCAGGCATGAGAATATTCTGAGAAAGAAGCCAGCATTCTTCCTCTAAGGACGTGCACATACTTTCCAGCTTAACCCTGGGGAACTCTAATTAAGAATTATGATTAAATAAGAAAATTGACATGCTTTCAGTCTGGGATTAGTTAGAATTATCTTACACAGATTTCTAATAACCTTAGCCTGCCATATCACTCATTAAGTTGTATATTCTCTTTAAAGGGTTGTGAATAGCTCCTTAAAATACACTCTTGTGGGCTGGAGTATGTGGAGAGGAAGTAGAAGGGAAAAAAGGGAATGAGTGCTAGGACTGAGTCCCCAGTTTACTCAAGGCAACAGAGGCAACAACTGGAAATGTATCATAAAAAGCAAATGAGATTCCAGGATGGCAGAGTTCCAAACTTCCTCCTTAGGGAGACAAGTAAGTTCCCTTGTCACAAATTGGGATTCTATTCAGGTAGGTATACAAGAAACCAAAGAGATTCCAAAAGTCCAAGTTCGGCTCTCAATCTTCCCAGTGAACTTTTTGTCTTCCTCTAGCACCCCATCTCCTCAGCCTCCTACCTACACAAGTTCCTACTATCTCTTGCTTCTGAGTCTGACAGTACATTTCTGAAGGTGATATTGGAGTGGAAAAAGTGGGAAATATTGGGAGAAAGGAAATATGAGCAGTATCTTTTCCCCACTGAGCCAAGTCCCCTTGGCTTATACATCTCCTGGGACAGCTCTTACTTTTCCCTTCCCCATCCCTCATTAGGATAGGAAAGACTGGGAGATGTTCCCAATTATGCATTAGCTCTGGACCTGAGGCTCCACCCAGGCCTTCTTTATGAGTAATTCATGAGCCTCCTCCTAAGAAGCTGGAAGTCAGCTTTCCTGTGACATGAAAGAAGTCACCCCTACTCTTCTGCCATACGGCTAGGGGATTAACTCGAGAACTGTACCATGAAAGCATTTTCTGGTCACAGGGGCCAGGGCTGCCTCCACCTGAGATAAAAACCACTGAGAACTTCTCTGATAGAGACAAGAGGAAAAGACCACCTCTCGGATCAGCTCTTCTCTAGGAAACACCCCTCTTTCAGGCTCTTAGCTTATAACCTGCTAGTCCTGTCTCCTTGTCCCTCCCCCCAGGATCTAGACCATGGCTTCTCTTTGGGGTACCATTTACACCTCTGACCTCCATAACACCCCAACATCCCTTCAGTCATGTTACCCCTGATTTTAACATTGCTTTTTCTGTGAGTTACTGTCCCAGTACTGTCCATCAGGAGAAATGAAGAAAAGATCATTAGTATTCTCCACTCCCAGTCCTGGCAGACTAAACTGTTCATCTATCAAAAATTTCCATTTTGGGGGTGTATAGTGGTCCAATCAGTGGACAGAAGCTCTGGAACTTTTTAAGTGATCTTGGGAAAACAATCTTCAGCACCAAAATCCTTGTAGCAATTGGTCAGAATGAAATACCAAGCACAACTCCAGAAATCACAACCATGAGCTCATGATGCTCTGCCTGGAGAAGCCAGCAAATCTGACCCCCAAAGTTCACCTCATTCAATAGGCAAATAATTGTAAAAATAATTCTAAGTAATCCCAGATTGAAAGGCATTTCAATTTTCTTATTTAATCATAATTAAATTTACTGTACCAAGCCTGGGTCCACCTTCCTAGAGTCCATTCGTTTTCTCAAATATCCCAGCCCTCCCATATGTGATTGGTATCACATCTGAGGAAAAATGCAAAAATTTACTGAAGAGCAATCATCACTCCAGGTATGATCTTGCTGAGGATGAGAAATATAGGTAGGATTCCTGCCAGGGTGACTGTAGAGATAGGTTGATGTACAATGGAGCCCTGCAGGGCCTTGGATCTTAGGGTATGGAACACTGTGTCCTGGTCAGGTTTCCCAGTGTTTATACCAGTGCTATTACCAGAATTGGATCCTAAATGAAATGAGGAAGAAGCAGAAAAAGAAGCCCTAACAAAGTTTCCCCATCCCCCAGGAAGATTGCCCAGTCCAATCTGTCCCCAGTCCTGCCCTCCAGGGACAGGTAGACTGAAACTACATTCCCACACCCTACAAAGGAACCATGATCCTTCTGATCAACCCAGTTGGCCTCCCCCTCCTCCAAAGGCTGGTCTCAGGCATCCTGCTTTCCCAAGTAAGGACCTTGGACCCAGGTTTCCTAGCCCCATTTCTAGTCTGAATTTGGATATTGAAAGGGAATCAAAAGGATTTAGGAAAGGACTTGAGTCCCTGAAATTAACAAGTCTGAAAAGGACCTTTTAGAAAGACCATATACTTGAATTTTTATAAATGGGTAAACTGAGAGATAAAGTAACCTCCTAATGACGCATAGCTAGGATGCAACAGAGCCAGATTCAAGACTAGTGTGTTGTCTTCACTTCCAGTTTATCAATGATGGACAGAAATAACTACACCCAGAGAAGGAACACTGGGAAGTGAATGTAAATTGTTAGCACTACTGTCTATCTACCCAGGTTACTTATACCTTCGGAATCTAATACTTAATGTGCAACAAGATTTACACACATATATTATATCTGGGTTATATTGTAACATATGTAAAATGTATGGGATTGCCTGCCATCAGGGAGAGGGAGTGGAGGGAGGGGGGGGATAATTTGGAAAAATGAATACAAGGGATAATATTATTTTAAAAATTACTCATGCATATATACTGTGGGAAAAAAAATTCTAAATAAAATTAAAAAAAAAAAAAAAGACTGGTGTTGTCTTCCAGATCTAGAGTTTGAAGGCTTAGGTCTATTCCCAACCTCCCAGATACCCTAAGCCCTTTCATGAATTCACTGCTTTGCTCAAGTATCCCCAGTAATAGATAACTGAGCTGTTCTTTCTTGGCCATCTCTCCTCAACAGTCTTAAATTAATAAAAACCTATGGGATTTCCTTTGTGAAAAAGAAAAGAAAAAAAATGGGGGGGGGGTTTAAATAGGTAAGTATCCAAGATCAAAGTTGGAGAGTAGCTGTAACTGCAGAACTGGGGAAGAACAGACATTCATTTTATGCTATTTTAGTATATCATTTGCTACCTTTAGGTTCCCAGGATATCCTCCTGAATTCTTTTTTCAGCTCTTGTGTATTAAGGAAGATGACAACTGTCAGTTAAACTTATTAAGATGGTTTGTTATTGACCAGTGAATTTTCACTAGGATACCATAAGCAATTGAATTCTCTCAACATCCAATATGGAGAGAATCTCAGCTCCACTTTATGAAAAGGCAGATTCAAATCCTATCACAGAATATCCAACTGAGCAGAATACAGAAGGTAATTTTACAGATGAGGAAAGTATCCAAGAATCAGTTTCTGAGTGAGTCTGGATAAGAAACTGTCAAACAACAGCTCTCTTTGCCTCTACTTTTTTGGATCCTCAAGCTCCCTTCTAGACCTTTGCCACCTTCTACATAAAGCTTTTTCCATTCCTCCTTCCCCTACCTTTCACCTCACACTCCACTGTTAATGCTCCCTTTGCTCTCGGATTACTTTGCATATAGCATCAATAGAATGTAAGCTCTTTGAGGACAGGAACCATTTCATTTGGGGTTTTCTAAGCCCAGGCCCTAGTATAATGCCTGGCACATAGTAGGCACTTAATAATGATCATTGAATTAAATTGAAATGAATAGTGAATTGAAGGAATCATTAGGATTTCCAGATACTGGGGTTCAACCTGGTTCCTGGTTCTGGAGTCTATTTTCCTTCTATCAAAAGGGGAGGATGTAAGTACATAATATTCACTGAGTATGTTTCAAGTGTGCCAGCCAGGGCAAGCGTTGTCATTGGGCCATCCCTCAACTGGCTTTAGAGATCATGTCATTCAATTCTCTCATTTTATAAATTAAAAAAGCTCCAAAGCAGTTGACCTGTCCAAGGGCACTTTTCCAACATAGGAAAGTGCCAATGTAAAGTTCATTCCAAGTTATATTCAGATACACCCAATCCTTAGCCTATGCACATCTGTGGGTGAATGATGTGCTATGAGAGTACACGAGGGCTTGGTCAAGCCTCTGAGGGCAGGTGCCAGAGAGAAATAAGGGCTTGTGATTCAGTACTTTCCTTCTTATGCTCCAGTTACCATGGCAACAGGATTACATTCCCCCTCCAGCTGCCTGTGAGGATAAGTGGAGACATGAGCAAAGGAGCAAAGAAGTCAGGGAAACAGGACATGGCAGACTTCACCACAATCTGATTCTTCAAATGCTGCTGTCTCCAGGGTTCCTGCCACCCCAATCTGTGACCCAGAGAGTTTCGTGCTAGCTCCCAAGCCTCACCTCAGAAACCCTCTAGGGAAATTTGCCCATGTCCCCACTTTGATTTGATTAATACAGACACATGTTATTTGAAATAAATCCACGTCAAATACTTATACCTAACTAAAACCATCATTTTGCCATCCGAAGCAACAAAACAAGTCTTTGTCCCCCTCAGCCCAAGGTGGCAGCCACTCACATTCCCTGGGAACTTTGACATTCATGCTGTGAAGGCTTGGGAGCCCCTCCCTTCCCCCAGAGCTTTCTCAGAAAGCTTGAGAGTACATAATTAAGTAAATCTGCTTTGGGACAGCTAGTCTTTCATGCTTTGTAATTCACTCCTACCTAATCTTCTCTTAGGGCTCAGGTCAGATTCCTCCTCCTCGGTGTAACATCTTCCCTGATCCTTTTCCCCATCTCAACATATTCCTCTCCCATTTCCACATATTCCTAAAGAATTTTGTCTTCTCTCTCCCTGACCTCCATCACTAACTCACCCCACCCCCAGTGGAGTGAAGGTAAACTTGAGGGTAAAAATGATATCACTTTTTTTTTCTTTCTAGCCGCAATACCTGATACTTTGTAAGCTTCTAATAAATGCTTTTACAAAATGAAATTGATTGGATTGAATTGGAATGAATGGACAAACGCCTATTCCAGAGCAGAGCTATGAACAGGGTGAATCTGCAGTCAGGATGGGATGGGACCCAGACTTTTCCTCCAGCCAAGAGGCAGCAAAGATCCAACTAGGCTCGCAGTGTGCCAGCAGAGGGAGCCCACGGCCCACACCATTTCCATGCCCTTCCGGGTAAGTGCCGACTCCCCTTTCCCCTTCCCCGCCCCCTGCACTATACTCTGACACTTTAACTTTGAAGCCTGGCAAGTGGGTGGGGGTGGGACCCACAACAAAGTAGGCCAGCCCAGCTCGGATTGGGAGGCTAGCGTTTTTAAACCTTTGCACAGTGAGAAGGTCGTCAGTTTCTTGAGTGGGATATGTTCAGAACTCTCTTGCAGACTACCTGCTTTCAGAACTTGAAATCTGTCAACATGAGCTACGCGGCTGCTGCAACTTCCAGAAGCAATCAGCGGCTGTTTCAGGACAAAGTAGCCGTGGTGACTGCCTCTACTAATGGGTGAGTGTCTGCCCAGCAAATCCCCGAAAACCCAAGACCGGAAGAGCTGCGTCCTCCTCCTAAGAGCCTGCAGAGAATGGTCTTTAAACTGTGGTTTATAGAAGGGAGTAACTTACCAGGCTGGAGGGGGAATGTTATTAAATGAAAGTAGTAACAATGTTATTAAATGAATGTAGTGGGACTGGAATTCAGAGCTCGCCTGAGTCTGGATCCGGTCTGGTTCCTCTATGCCCCATCTGCCTATCAGAGGACAGTGATTCTGAGCCTTCCCCTCCTCTTTTCCCCTTTTACCTAATTAACTGTCACTCAGTTTCTTGGACCTTCACTCTTCTGCCAAAGACCTCTCCTGTTTTCACACATCTTTTGCTTCTACTCCGTGAGAGAAAGTAGGGCCTGTCTCACGTTCCTCTTGGTCTCTTCACCACCTAGCTCTGTGTAGGGATTTAATACACGTGGTAGGGACTTAACTAGTTGTTAAATGTTGTCAATTAGTCTGTCCCATACACATAACCCACTGCAAACTCTGTGAACCAAATTCTATCCCTAGACTCAACTTTTCATGCTGCCGCTTTCCATTACAATCTCTTGATACCTCAAACTTACGGGTAGCTTAGGTGATGTAGTATTGTTGGAATTGAAATCAGCAAAATCTGAATTCAAAAACTGCCTAAGGTACTAAGTGTGTGACTCTGGATAAGGCATTTAATTTCTGTCATCCTCACTTTTCCTACTTGTAAAATGGGTAATAATATCTATCTCACAAGACTGTTGTGAAGTGATAACATAGAATTAATGCAAACCTTAAGATGCTATATAAAATGCTAATTACTAATTTTTTTTTATTATAGCCTTTCCACATCTGCCCTTTCTTACCACCCCTAGGATAAGTAAATAATTTGTCTCCTTAAAATAACTAACTAGTGCCAACACCGTACTTCTGTGTTGCTCTGAAGGAGCCAAGTCAAGAAATTCAAATACCCTAGGCAAGGTTTGAAAATTGTACAACCTGCAGGGTACTATCCTCCAGAAACAACAAACCTTTCCTTTAACAACAAATTTAAAATATGTGCATATGTATTATTATTATTAATACATTTATTAATTATATATTGCATTTTATTAATCTCAATGCAAGTTTTATTTATATTATATTAATATAACTTATTAATTGATATTAATTAATATCTAAAACAGTCCCACACTGTAACATCAAGTCACCTACTTTGCCTAACCCTAGTATAGGATACTTACACTTCTTTGCCACTCTCCCCTCCCCTTCCTGTGTTAATGACCGGAGTTGCCCCATTGTTATGCTCCAACTTAGGGAGAGGGCTGCTCTCCTCCCTATGTTTCCAAACTATCAAATGCAACTTCTGTCCTCCTAGGGCTGTGGATAACACTGGAATGGGCCCTAGCAGGGCCTTTGTCAGTAGCTAATTGCAGGAGGCAGTAAAACGAGATGCTGTTGTTCACCAGGACAAATGCAGGGGACTTTGGTTGTGATAAGACAAGATGAGGTTACCTACTCATCCAAGTACAGGGAGTACTATGAGTCCTAGTAAACAGAATGTGGGGAACTTGTGTCATTCTATATGTTTCCATTTTTTATTTTTGACAAATTCAAAGCGTAAACATCCCCTTTTAGAGAGTCTAATCAGTGACTAAAGAATCAACATTCTTCTGGGAGGAGATAGCCGTGTCTTTTCCTGTTAAGTATCCATCCCAATTTACCTCCTTCAGTCAACCAGTCCCCTGATGCTGCTTGGTACTATTTTGCTTTTACAACAATAAAGCACTTCCCTTTGAGAAACCAGTCCAGTCCCCTGGTGATTCTTATCTAGCAAATCTGCTCTCCCAAGTCAGTATCAGAGTTTAGTTGAAAGCTGACTACATCTACAATTGGGATTTAATGGATAAAATAAGCACTATGAGGTTATTGAGAGAAGTCTGAGAAAAGTGAAGATATACATATATCTGTCTAATTGGCCAGCCTTTGATGCTATTTGTTGGTCAGCACATGAGATCATGAAATGCCAAGTGGAGTTCCCAGAAGCGGTGACTTGTCTGTGGTGGTGCAGAGTTCCTTCTACTTTCCTTCTATGAATTATGTTTATGCCATGAAACCACTGTGAGAGGGATTCGGGATCCTTTGTGGATGGGATGTTATCTGAATATCTATGTGGATCTTCCACAAATCTTAAGCATGCCCAGAGACCATCTAAAAAGGAATCTAGATGGTGATGATAGATGTCACAGATTTAGCCTGAAAGCTGTGTACCACATCTTTAGCTACTGAGCTCAGTCCTCCATTCTCCATTCCCATACAAGTACCTTTCATCAGAAATAGAGAAATGATATATAAAGTTTATTCTGTATAGAATAGAGATTCTTAGCTTTTTTGTATCATGGATCCTTTGACAGTCTGGCAAAGCCCATAGACCCCTTCTCAAAATTATGTTTTTCAAATAATTAAGAGAAATGCTCAATTTTAGTTCTAGGTTAGAAATAAAGTCGTACTTTTTCCTTTTTTATCCTTTTTTCCCCCATCAGTTCACATATTTCCTGTAATCTATCCATGGATGACTTAGACAGTACATGGACCCCTGTTTAAGAATCCCTGATGTAGAAAGAAAGGGATCCCTGAAGGGCAGGACTTAACCCCAACAAATGAATGACACTTCAGATTAGCTCAGAAGATATTTGGAGGAAAGGAGGTCTATGTGTAATTTCATCAAATCACACCAAAAATCTCATTGTTAGTCAATGCTCTACTCTCAACTTACTGCCTCTTGCCTTAATCCTTCTAGCTCCTATAAGCTATGGGTCCACTCTCTGGGAAGGATCCAAGGAAATATACTTCTAGTTCTTATCTCAGGCTCGTGTTGGGGCAAAGCCAAGAGACTTGGTTGGGTTGCGTTGGAACAACAATAGCATCTTCCCATCTCTACCCCAGGATTGGGTTTGCTATCGCCCAGCGTCTGGCCCGAGATGGGGCCCATGTTATCATAAGCAGCCGAAAGCAGCAGAATGTGGATCGAGCTGTGGCAGAGCTCCAGAAGGAGGGACTGAGTGTGACGGGCACCGTATGCCATGTGTCAAAGGCAGAGGATCGCAAACGACTGGTAGCCACGGTGAGCAGCAGGGACACAAGGCCAACAGTAGGGGGAAAGGATCCCTTTTAAGTCCAACTTAAGTATTACTGTCCTATGTATGACCAAGGTGTAAGAACTAATGATTAGCCCAATTATCTTCCTCTCATATGAAAGAGTACTTGTTTGCATACTGTTTTTCATCAATTAGTCAAAAAGTATCCAAAGGCCTCATAGTCCTAGTTACTTTCCCATAGATTCATATTTAATTAGAACTTATTGGAGCCTTAGAGACCATATAATCTAAGAATGTCAAACTCAAATAAAATGTGGGCCTCTAAACCATACATAAAGACCCCTGTGGGCTGGATATTGATTTAGTTCTAAAAAGTAATTTTATCCAAAGTTTATTGTAATTTTCTTTATTTTGCTAAATATTTCCAATTATAGTTTACTTGGGTTCAGGCTACATAAGGAAGCATAGCGTGTCAAGTTCTTGACACCTCTGATCTAATCCAACTCCCTTTTTTTAAAAGATGCAGAAACTGGAACCCTGAGAAGTTAAATGATTTATACAAGTACTCATAATTACTGAAGATTTAAGGGATACAACCCAGGTGTCTTAACTCCCAGTCTACTATATTGTTGTTGTTGAGTTGTGTCCCCAAGGGCCTAGTAATATCCATGTGGGTTTTTTGTGGCAAAGATATTGGAGTGGTTGGCCATTTCCTTCTCCAGTGGACTAAGGCCAACCGGTTAAATGATTTGGTCAAAGTCATATAGTTATAAGTATCTGAAGGGCAGGACTTAATCCCAACAAATGAATGACACTTCATATTGGCTCAGAAGATATTTGAAGGAAAGGAGATATTTGATTCTGAACTCAGGTCTTCCTAATTCCAGGCCTAGCACTCTCTCCCCTGAGCCCCCTAGATGCCTAGCCTACTGTAAACCATGTAGTAAATGCAGGAAACATCTTCAGGATGACTTGTCCTAACCCAGAAAATCCAGACTTTAGATCTGCTTTGGAGCAGTTACCTGATTCCTGGGGGGTAGAAAGTAAGTGAGGAAATAGGCAAATTTTCTGTGTTGGCTTTTAAAAAATATATTTGAAGAACTCAAACTTTGTGTCAATATTATTGACACAACCTACCTTTTGCTTTATTATATATTTAAAAGAAATAGCAAATTATATATATATATAATAGACTTGCAGTTTCATGTGCAATCATCTTTTTTATTTTTTGTTATGAAAATGCTTGTTTTATTTCATAAATTTAAAATAAAAATACATATCTTTAAAAGAACAACAAAATAAAAATACATATCTTTAAAAGAACAACAACAACAAAAAAAAGATCTCTCAACTTTAAAATTGGAACCCCTAGTCACAGAAATCAAAAGAGGGTAGTTTCTCCTCTTCTTCCCACCCCCAACATAGATTTATTTTCCAAGGGAGAAAAGGCTTATTGAACTTTGACTATTTACATTCTGCCATTATATGTCATGTTAGCAAAGGGGTAGACCCCAGGACCCATTATAATACTGTCTTACTTTGAGTCTCTAGAGTGAAGTATCTAAGCCAGTATCAGATTTGGTTTGGTAGTTAGACAAGTGGTTCCCATTTAGTGGAACTCTAAAGAGTTTATAAATATGATCTAAGGGATTTGTGCTAAAATTTTTTAACAAAATCTTGAATAATAAATAATTACAGAATATATGACAAGTATATTAAAATACCATAGGCATTCACAATGTGTTTTGTTGTTATTGTTGAAAGGAGTTTGCAGAAGAAAAAACCCATGATTTCCAACCACAGTTGGAAAACCATCCAGTTATGGGATAGAATATGGGACATGCGGCAGGATGCCTTCTTTCAGCTCTCCTCTGAGAGAACATTTCCTCCCTAGAGTAAAATGTAGCACCTAACAAATTAGAAAGACAAAACAGTTAATGAGAGGATTCTTGAAGGAGAAACTTGGATTATTATTTAAAGGAATGAAAGAAATACAATTTGATAGAATGGAAAAGTGTCACAGATATGGACCATTTGGGCAAAAGCACGAGATGAAGAACCAGATATGTGCAACCCAAACTTTGGCTGTAGAAAGATGGGGGATAAAATGAAATGAAAGGAGATACAGACTTTAACTAGTCAGAGAACACTTTTGCAGACACGTGCCAAAAGTGTTGGTAGTTGATTCTGAGGATATTGAGAAGCCACTAAAGGTTTGTGTGTATGTATGGTGACAGGCTACAGTTTGTATACTATTTACTATCACAGTTTAAGAAAATGCCCCAGGGCCTGCTCCTTTCACCATAATGATCTTTGCCTACAAAAATATATAT
Organism: Sminthopsis crassicaudata; assembly: GCF_048593235.1. Lineage (NCBI taxonomy): Eukaryota > Metazoa > Chordata > Mammalia > Dasyuromorphia > Dasyuridae > Sminthopsis > Sminthopsis crassicaudata. The sequence continues at coordinate 514,474,284 of NC_133618.1, forward strand.
ATCTGATAATCTTAAATTTTTCTGTAGTCCTAGATCAACCAACTAATCAACAAACAATTATTCAGTATTTTATTGTATTCTTGGGATACAAAGAAAAAGTAAAAATTATTCTTGCCCTCAAGGAACTTACATTCTAATGTGGGATACAAGTCCCTAAAAAAGTATTTATTGTGGGGAGGACATGAATGGTAATTTTAGTGGAAATGGAGCTTGAGACTGTTAGAATGAGTTGGGAATTTGATCAGAATCTTGAAGGAAATCAGAAATAATGAAGGAAAAGGTGAAGAAGTATCTAAGGCTGAATTTGAACTCAGATCTTTTTAACTTTAGGTTCAATGTTCTATCATGTCATCTAACTGCTCATAGTAATAAGAAATATTACATATACGTATTAAAATATACCATCAATGATACATATAAATATAATATAATAATTATATATAAATATTAATAATTGACATTTATATGACACTTTAAAGTTTGCAGAGTACATACATTGTATCATTTAAGCTTAGCAACAACCCTGAGGTGTATATTAGTAATGGGTATATTTATGTCCATTTTAAACATCAGGCAACTGAAACTCTCAGATCAGTTCAGTGATTTCCCTATAGTCATGGAGCTAAATTATAATTGCCAAAAAAGAAGTTTGCACCAAGATCCTTATTCCAAATTGAACATGCTGTTTACTTTACCTCTTTGCCTACTTTTTTGTTACTTAGCACTGTTCTAGACATTGTTGCAGGCAGCAAATCAGCACACAGACAAAGCACTGGGCCTAGAATCAAGAAGACCTGAATTCATTTTTGGCCTCAGATAGTTATTAGCTTTGTATATATGCCTCAGTTTCCTGAACTGTAAGATGGAAATAATAATGCTCCCTACTTTGCAAGGTATTTGTGAGGATCAAATGAAATAATATTTGTAAAGCACTTAGCACAGTGCCTACCTAGCACATAGTAGATATATATAAATATATAAATGCTTATTTCCTTCCTTCCCTGCCCTCCTACCTCCCAGGTACTATTAGGCTATAAAGAAGAGTACATGACCCTACTTGCATGAAGGAGACTATTCTAAAATAATTTCAAAAACCACATTATATAATTAAGTGCTAAATTTTGGGGTATGGTCTATAAGAGCTGTAATTGTTCAAAGGGAAAGTTGAAGAGAAGAGTAAAACACAAAATATTATTTGTGACATTTGCTATCACTTCATAGATTTGTGTTCCCAAGGCTGGTCCTCCAATGGTTTTTGTTTTCTGAGTACTATATTTATGTAATTGCCAACAAGTGGCTAGTGGCAAACTGTCCAAAAAGTTAAATTTCCCATCTCAGTAGCTTATTAAGGATAAATCAGTATTCTTTCATTAATATATACTTTTTTTCTATAAAAGATAAATTTTAGGAAAACTAGAAAATAGTTATTAATTGCTATATTTTACAATGCTATATAATTTCGAACTGAGCTAAATTTAATGGGGATCATAAATTTAGAGATGGAAAGGACCTCCAAGACCATCAAGTACAGCTTCTCATTTTTATAAATGAGGAAACTGAAGTACAGAAATGTTAACTCTCTTGCTAGAAGTCATACAGCTTATGTGTCTAAGATCTAAGATCTTCCTACTGCCAGTGCAATTACCTATTGTGTCCTGCCTTGGTCTCCAGAGAGAATATGCTCTAGCTCAGTTCCCATATAGTCTTGGTCACTCCAAGTTCTCATCCAAAAGAAAGTCTTGTGTCAACTACCACTGGGCTAAAGTCCCAAAGGCCATTAGTTGGTTAACCAATGCTTCATTGAACAACCAAACATCCTCTGGACTCTAGAATGCTAAGATGCTGAGTCACTACCTAAACCTTTTAGAAATTCACAAGTTCATGGAGATTCTAACTTTTTTCACCTAGAATGAGAAAGAACAAACAGAAGTCAATCAAGGTCCAACACCCTCTCATGGACCCCTATTGTTCCAGAAGGGAGAGGACCCCATATCTACTCCCATTTCAGCAATTTTTCACTAGTTGTCATGAACAACGGAATTACTAAATATATCAGAAAGTTTCCTCTTTACCATCCAGTTAACTGACCAGAACCAGTTCCAGAATGTCTACACATGTTCCACAGTCTATTCAAAGTACTTCCCTTACAAATGACCATGACTCCAAGAAGCAAGTTTTAATAGTTTCTATACTACAAAAGCTACAGGAAAATCAGTATAATGATTTTGTGCCTTGGGTTTCTTTGGCCCAGGTTGTAGATGTGTGTGTGTGTGTATTTCCCTTCATACAATCTTTATATGACAACACAACATCACTTTGCACAGTCCTCTTTGATTTTAATATAGTGAAACCTGTTTAGAAAGACTAATATTCTCTACAAGTGGGTTGCCTTGACAACTGGCCTTTGCATATATTGCTAATAAGCCCAAGATGCATCTGTGGGTGAATGACATGGATTGCAGTACTATTTTCCTACATACACATTCCTAGATGGGTTTTACTCCATTCACTTTAAAAAGTTCTTTTCCATAGATAGGGAGTGTGAGGGTATGGATTTATTACATTTAAATTTGATTAATGTATATATGGCTTTGTAAAATTGTGGATATTTATTGCAACAGAATATTGACTTGGAAAAGTGACATCATCTGAACAAATCGGTGCTCCAAATCCTGGTCATAAATGAAACACAGAGAAAATATCAAGGAGGCAAAGGAGAAGCTAAAAAATGTGATAATTATTAATTACTTTTTTGTAATTTCACAAAAACTAAGAAAAGTGTTAAGAGTGAGGCACTAAGAACAATGGTTAAAGGACTGGCCATGGAATTAGGAATACCTGTGTTTTAGTTGTCCCTCTAACACATATTGGCTATATGACCATGAAAAAGTCACATAACCTCTGGTTACCACAGATAACTCATTGATACAATAATATTTGGATGATGAGTAGCTGATCTCCCTTGGTGAAGGGAGTTTCCAATTGATTATCACTGATTTTACCTTTATCACTGGTTCTGACTATATTTCTTTTTCCAGGCTGTAGAACGCTACGGAGGTATTGATATTCTGGTTTCCAATGCTGCTGTCAACCCCTTCTTTGGTAAACTGGTGGATGTCAGTGAGGAGATATGGGACAAGGTAAGAAAGGATTAAAGCACCAAAGAGGTGAGCCTTAGAATTGGTCAGTTTTACCAGAGAAGATTTTAGTTCTCTTCAGAAGAAACAGCCCATCTAAAGTTCAAGAGACCAAATATTATCCTGGAAGACCCCAGTACCTCGGCATGCTCTTGTATTATACTCATCCTTCATATTATCCTCAATTTCTCCCCTTTCCATTTGTCTGTCCCTCTTCTGGGCCTACTTCCCCCAATTTGATCTTAACATCCTTCTGTAGTCTAACCCCGGTGGTCCACATCTGTCAGACATGTGTGAGAGATGTTACAAAATAAAAGAACTGTGCATTTCATCAGAGTAGGAGATTCCTTATGTAGGGAATCCTTCCACAAATGCAGGGTTGACTTAAAAGATAAGTTCTAAGAAGATACCTGAAAGACAGGCTAAGAGATTTGTTCAGAATCACATAGATAGTAAGTGTAAGAAGGTATATTTGAATCCAGATGCTTCAGGCTCCAAGCCCAACATACTATGAAATACCCCAAATGCCTCATTCAGAGGATAATATAATGGCAATGTATAATGTGCCATTCAACAAAGAGACCCACAGTTCTCCCCTTCAGTTGCCAGAAATGAACATGCTTTTTGATAATTTGTGAAATAATTATCATGTCTGGTAAGATGTTCCAATTTGTATCACTTTAGAATTATACCATTTGTAAAAATAAATAGATATAGATAGAATGAAGAAAAAAGGAAAGAAACTGTTTTTGCACTTAGGAAGGTTAGTATATTCAAGGAAAACACACAAATCTATATGTGCAATCCTCTGTGCTAGCAATATTTGCATATTATACTAATGCATATAATTTCAATAATATTTCTGCAATAAATTCTACATGCCTACTTTTCTGCAATTACAAGATTCTTAATTAAAATATTTCTGTTTGTTTAGTAGAATTAACATTCCCACCAGAATTAGGAATACTAAATTGTTCATAATCTCCCTGTAGTTTTGCTTCTTGCTCTTTCAGTGATTTTCTCACACTATAGTTGAGGTAAGCTAAAAGAAAGCACTGGTGTTTCAAAAGCATGAAATTTTGTTGTTTTTTTTTATGAACATGAACTCAGTTATAATCTTTTTTGAGATAAGGATACTAATTTAATATGCAACACCTGCTCAGGACTGTTTTGAAATCAGTTTGGGAGCTAAGCAGTTGTGCCAAATGTTCATACAATCGCAGACAAAGAGCTCGATAGGAACTTTGAGATCATCTAATCCAACCCCTTCATTTTACAGAAGAATTTCTAGAGAAATGCTAGTGGTTCCCCCAAGATTACTCCACTATTAAGTGGGAAAGCTGGGGTTTGATTCCAAATTCAATATTTCAACACTATCCTGACTATTGCATATTTTGTTTTAAATTAGTAGAACAAACATTTGTTAGGACCCATTATTCCAGTTCTCCTTCATTAGTTTCTCATAATCCTGTTTTCCAGAAAATATGGCCAGAAAAACACGAATATCCCATTTCCCCTTCCCAAAGAACATATAGGTGTGAGAAAAACCTCAGACACATGTATAAGAGCAGATGAAACCATCCCTGAGAGGTTCAGTTCTCCTGTATGAAATGGCCCCCAAGGAGTTCAACTCCATTCATTTTTATAGCATGGTACAGTGGAAAGAATGCTGAATTTGGAGTTCAAGTCCCAGGCCTTTCACTTACTACTTAGGTTAGTTACATTGGGCCAGTCACTTAAACTCTCTTCTCCATCTCTAAAATGAAGGGGCTAGACTAAATGGCTTCTGAAGTCCCTTCTAGCTTCAAGTCTAAGAACCTATAAACAAGCATCTCCAAAGTGCACAAGGCTCCATGATAGGCATTGGGGATAGACAAAGAAAGCCATCTCTTCCCTCAGGAGGCTTACAATCTACTAATCACATGATATTCCCCAGTCAGAAGGCCCCCAGAGATGCCGGTAGATTCCATGGTAGCCTTAGAGGTCGGATCTGTTCTAGTCAAACCCAGACCTTCTTGGTGATTTTGCCCTTGTCTCTGGAGATGGAAAGAAAAAGGCTATACATTTGCTTAGCTGGCCCTCGCCCCAATCCAATGACCTCTCATTCTATCTTTCTTCACACTGTATTCCCAATAATTGATTTTCCTCTCCTTGGTTCCAGATTCTGGATGTTAACGTGAAGGCCACAGCCCTGCTAATGAACATAGTAGTGCCGGAGATGGAGAAACGGGGGTACAGGAAGAGTCAAAGGGAACCTTGTGGTGGGGGAATGGGATTGAGTGAAGGATATCCCTCAAGTATTTGAGAGGAAAGGCAAATAAGGGTAGGGGGCATCTAATGTGATAATGCAATAATAGTCTCATTGTCTATTCCAGAGGTGGCTCAGTGGTGTTTGTGTCCTCCATTGCTGCCTACATGCCCTTCCAGGTAAGTCACATCTCTTATTTATAAGCCAGTTAATAGAGTTTCTGGTTCAAAGGGTATGGACATTTTCATTATTTTATTTACATAATTCCAAATTACTTTGCAAAATGGTTGTACCATTTCATAGTTCCGCCAATGATGTATCAGTATTCTTATTATGTTAAAACTCCTCCATTGAGTATTGCCATTTTTTATAATTTTTGCTGATTGGCAGGGTGTAAAGTAAAACCTCAGGGTTGATTTGCATTTTTTATTATTTTTTTAAGTTTGTCATTATTTTATAGAAATGCTGTTGATTTGGGGGATTTGTTTTGTATACCACAACTTTGCTGAATCTATTAATTGTCTCAGTATATTTTCATCTCTTCAGAAAATAAGGATAGTTGAATTGATACAAATTGATATAATTGATACAAAATTAATAGCTCTGATTTCTTTCTTTTCTCTTATGATGCTAGCATTTCTGGAACTATATGAAAAAATTAGTAGGGAGAGTAAGCATTCTTGCTTCACTCCTATAATGACTGAGAGAGATTCTAGTGTATCCCTTTACATATGATGCTTTCTTTTGATTTTACTTTATATGAAACATAATGCATTATACCCAGCCTCTTATATTTAATTCTGTGTGTCTTTGTTTCTTATAAGCAATATATTATTAGGTGCTAGTTTCTAAATCCATTCTTCTATCCTCTTCCATTTTATGGATAAGTTTATCCTATTGAAATTTATAGTTGATTGATAATTGTGTATTTCCCTCCATTCTATTTTCTTATACTTATCCATATCTTTTTTTTTTACCTTGCCCTCTCCTCAAGAGTCTATTTAGCTTCTGACCAGTGCCTCTAGTAATCTACTTTCCCTCTTCTTCTCACCTCCTTCTCTTAATCTCTTTTCCCTAAAAGCCATCATTCATCTATACTCTCCCCATTATTAGGCTAAGATGAATTTTCCTTCCCAGCTATGTGCTTATATTTATTCTTCCCTCCTTAAACCAGTTCAGATGAGAGTGAAGTTCACTGTATAAATTCTCTTTTATACCTCAATCATGTTAGGCAATTTTCCCCATTCTTCCTCTTCCTCTCCCTCTTCTCCCAATGCATTCCCCTTTCCCACCCTTCTATTATTCTTTTGAGATCATCCCAAAAATAAAAGAATTATACCCAGGCCTTCTGTGTAATTAGACTCCTAAGAGCCATAGTAATGATAAAATCCTATGGGCTTTAAATATAACTAAAATTGCAAATGTCTTATAAGAATATAAGAGTAATACATAAGAATATAAATAGTTTAACCTTGTTAATTCCTTTATGATTTCTCCCTCATGTTTACTTTTTTGTGCTTCTCTTAAGACCTCTGCTTAAAGTCAGTTTCTCTACTCAGATTTAGTTTTTTTTTTTTTTTAAATCAGGAATGCTTTAAAAATCTTTTTTATTTCATTAAATGTCATTTTTCCCCTTTAGGGGGTATACTAAATTTTGTTGAATAAGTTATTCTTGGCAGTAATACTAGAACCTTTTCTTCTGGAATATCATATTCCAAGCTCCAAGTTTCTTTATAGTGGTGACTGATGTGGACTACAATTCTTCAGTATTTGAATTCTTTCTTTCTGGTTGCAATTGCTCTATTCCATTCTGCAACTGAGTAATGGGCAACAGAGTTGCCACTTAGCACCTGTTTCTGTTCCCAGAGTTGGTTCAGGGTTCCCCTGGGATTTCTTTTTGCCTTTATGCTTCTAGCCCTACTGTTCAGTCTTATTCCTCTCATTATTCCTGAATTCTAGAAGGCTCTCCATAGCTACAGCCACTCCATCTGTCTTTCTAATATTGTAAAGAAGAGGGGCTCAAGTTTTAGCTTTTTTTCTTTTTACTATAAACATAGTTCTGCCTTCCTTCAATTTCTTTACCTTTATCTTTTTTTTAAGGTGGGTCTATTCCAATTAGCTCTCATCCCTGATCCCTTCCTTTTATTTGTTACCTCTTTCCCTTTAGGGTTTTACTTATTAGTTTCTTTTTATTTCCTGCTTTTATATGATTATATAGTTCTTCCCACTACCTTTCTTCTCATTTAGTCAAGTATATTCTCCCTTCTTCTCCACTTCAATTAATTCTATTCATGAGATTATTTTTGTACCCCTTTCCAGAATTAATTTCTCCCACTCTCTTCATTATCTATCCTATCTTTCTGTCTTCTCTAGACTAGTCATTCTCTGGTTCATGACCCCAATAATTATCTTGTTTTTTTCTATTCTCTCCATTCTTCATGAAATCAAAACATCTAAGGTACATATTCTAGGATTTCCCCTCTAGCCAGTTTCTGCCACTGCTTTGTAGAACTTATTCTCTAGATTTTCCTTTTCTATTGTGCCTTACTCCCAGAACAATGCCAATTCTTTTTATTTATTTATTTATTATGAATAATATAAATTTATTTATTATAAGTATTTATTATATATAATAATATATTATTATAAATAATATAATATAAATAATATTAATTTATTATAAATAATATAAATTATATTATCATATTATATTTATTATAAATAATATAAGTTATAAATATTTATTACAAATAAAATATATTTGTTACTTATTATTTAAATATTTATTATTAAAGCTTTTTATTTTCAAAACATATTCACGGATAATTTTTCAACATTGGCCCTTGTTCCAAATTTTCCCTCCTCCCGCCCACCTCCTCCACTAGATGGCAAGTAATCCAAGATGTGTTAAACATGTTTTAAAAATATATGCTAAATCTAATATATGTATATATATATTTATACAATTATTTTGCTACACAAGAAAAATCAGATCAAAAGGGAAAAAAATGAGAAAGAAACCAAAATGCAAACAAACAACAACAAAAAAAGTGAAAATGCTATATTATGATCCACACTCAGTCCCCACAGTCTCTCTCTGGGTGTGGCTTTCTTCATCACAAACAAGATCATTGGAACTGGCCTCATCTCAATAATACCAATTCTTGCAAGTATCAGAAAGGATTCTGCCCCGTATTAGGGCAAGCCACCATTCATCCATACTCTCCACATTTATCTTCCTCTCCTCCCCCTTCATTTGCCTTAAAATCTCCCTGTTAGGTCCATGTCCTTCCATAGGTGCCAGTTGCCCCTAAGAGTTCCAATTTCCTCCTTCTCAAAATAGTAGGAAGAGACTTTTCAAGCACCAAATCTGCTTGATCACACCCAGCCCAAGATCCCGTCTCCTTTCACAGAACCTCTCTCTTCACTTCTAGAAGCATTTGTCCCCAGAACCTCTTCCCACACCAAAGGATCCTTTTGATCCTTATGTGCTCTTCTCTTACTGAGACTCCAGGGGTCACTTTCCTTCATGGCCAGCCTTCATTTTGACCCAGGCACACACACAATTTTTTCTGTCCTCCTGTTACCCTCCTCCCCTTTCATGGATCTTTCCCTATTGTATTGTTACAAAAATGCTTTATTTAGTTGTAGGCAGGATGTCACTAGGTTCTGTCCATAATGCCCTCTTCGCTGTGATAGCCATCAGGCTCCCTCCTTCACTCCAGCTCCTTGTGTATGTTTAGAAAAAAAGTCTCTCATTAGTCTGCAATCTTGCTGTTTCTATTGCTGTTCTTGGCCATTGAATTCATTCATTCCTCCTGCATTTCTGTTATCTGAGGTATTCAAATAGGAAATAATCCCTTAAATGTTTCAAATGTCTCTTTATTATTTAATATTCATCTTCTTTCATTTATGATTAAACTCATATTCGTCAGATAGATTATCCTGGGATATATCCTGGGCTCCATCGAAGTTTGCAATATATTGGATTCCCTCTTGATTCTTCTAGTGGGTGAAGAATGGTCTTGTTATTCAAATTTCCTTTCCCTTGTATCTGAAAGTCTTTCTCCTGATCAATCAAGGAAACTATCTTCAGAGGGGAGATAATCAGAAAATGAACAAGTGGAGATTGAAATTACCAAAGATTTCAGAGAAGAATACTTGAACATTTCTTCCACTGTTCACACTTATCTTGGGTTTCAATTCCCTATTAGTTATTTCTATTCTGTACTTCTTAACCCAAAGACTACTTGATAATAAAAACAAACAATACATTTAAAAATTAAGCAGTTTTACCTTTTCTCCAACTGATAACATCATCCCCCTTCTTTGGTCATTTTTTCACCAATGCATTTTTTTTTTCAAAAAACATCTTTTTCCTTGTTCTTAGTTTTTCTCATCAGACTAAGTTCATGTTGTGCTTTAAGTGCCCCTTGTACTCTTCTAACAAGGATATGCCTTACTTTTGCATTTATCCTCTATTATCTTTCCTAGCTTTCATTTTCCTTACATACCTTTTTTTAAAAATCTAAATTAGTCAGGGAGTTCCCTGTGCATTCACATTGGTCTTCTTAAACAACTATGCCATCTCTTCTCCTCAGAGAAATTGGGTTATTTTTGTACCTTTAGAATTTCATTTCTGCATTTTCTATTCTTTCTCAACTATCTTCTCCTATAGAATTTAAGTATATATGCTCCTAATAATCATTCCCTAAACAGTTTTAGACTCTACTATTCAAAAGTTCAGGAAATATGCCATGTAACACCTAACTTTTACATTTTTCTTCATCACAACTGTAAAAACAAAGTTATCACTTCCTCAAAGTTCCCATCACTTAGCAACTAGTTCCTTCTTGTTGGCAAAAATAAATTCTAGGATAGTGGTTCTATTCATTGCTTCCTCCAAATTAGAAGTTTCCCCTCTTTAGGCAGAGAAAGAGCTTCCAAATAATTGGCAGATGTCTCAAGTAATTGAAATCCATCATACCATGCCTCTATATCAAGCTGGTATTATGTTTCTCATCTATTTATTCTTCTGTCCAGGTGCCAACAGTATCATTTCTGTTTTTGCCTCTGTTGATTTTAACCAGAATACTCTTCCCCTTCCTTTCCTTCTTGGATTTCCTTATCTGGACCTGTAATTTCATTTAGTACAGGAAATGCCCAGATGAAGAAATTCCCTCTATCAATGCAAATTATTGTGTTCTCTTCAACTTCTAGTCTTTTAGAGTTGTCTAGAGTGCTAAGAGTAATTTACTCATAGCCACAGAGCTATTATGAGTCAGATTCAAGACTTTAATTTGGATCTTTCTGGCTCCAAGAACAACTAACTCTCTCTATGCCATCTAGCTGCCTATTATCATCATCATCTTTCTCCTCCTGCTCCTCCTCCTTCTCCTCTTTCTCCTCCTCCTCCTCCTTTTCTTCCTTCTCTTTCTTCTCCTTCTTCTCCTTTTTCTTTTCTTTTTTCTTCTTTCCAGTTTCTTCAACTTTATTTTTTAAAATTTATCTTATTTTCATTTCACAGAACATTTTCATAACAGCACAATAAAAAAAGATGATTACACATGAAACTACAAATCTACCAAGTACTACAAATATACAACAAAGTTATCATATAAATTTATTTATTCTTTTCTTTCTTCCTTCCCCTCCCCCTAATTGCCATTAGAACAAATAGGTGTATATATGTGTGTGTATGTATACATGAAATTATTATATACATACTTCTATTTATCATTTCTTTATCTGGATACAGATAATGTCTATCTTCATATTTCCTTGATTTTTAATTTGTGTATTCATAATAATTAAAATGACATAGTTGATCCAGTCATTCATAAAACACTCTGCTGAATTTGCTCTTCCTCATTTTGTACATATCTTTCCATGCCTTTCTAAAAACATTAAGCTCATCATTTCTTACAGCACAGTAGTATTCCATCATAATCATTTATCACAACATTCCTCAAATAATGGAGATCCCTAAAACTTCCAGTTCTTTGCCACCACAAAGAAAGTTATAAACATCCCATTCACATTCAAGCCATAACTACTATCTGTGAATTTCCCTACATCTTATTTTTTACTATTTAGCTTCTCTTTTTACTCTGTCTTTTCTTCTTACCTTATCTTCTTCAAACTCTCACCTCTCACTTCACACATTCTTCCAAGTGTCTCCCCATCCTCTTTCTCTCTCTCTCCTATCCCCCAATTTCAATCCCCACATCCCTCCAAAAGTTCCTCCTTCTTCTCACCCCCATCCAAATCCCAATTTATACACCTCTTCTTCTTTTTCTTCTTCTTAACAGTTTCTTCACCAACCCTTTCTCCCAATTTTCTCACCTCTCTGTATGTTCAGAAGACTTCTAAAATCTTCCAGATGTACACATTGTTTCATCTTCAGCCAAAATGAGAATAAGTTCCATTATCACCTGCCCTTCTCCCCCACTTGCTTTCTCTGTTTAAGTCCTTTCTTTCACACCTCATTTTTATAATATAATTGCTTTTCTTTATTTCCTCCTATCCAGTTTTGTTTTATGGAATCACTTCATTGCACAACTTAGCCTCAAACCTTCTTTCAAATTACTTTAGGAATAAAGATCGTTTTAAGAATACTGATAAGATTTTCATTTATATGCATTTACATATACGTATATGTATACATATTTATGTATGTAAAGGAAGCAGTTTAATGTTAATAACTGCCTTATAATTAGTGTCCCAATTTTCCCATATCTTCTCCAATATTTATCATTTTTCTTTTCTTTCATATTAGCCAATCTAATAGGTGTGAGATGGTACCTCAGAGTTGTTTTAATTTGCATTTCTTTAATCAATAGAGGTTTAGAGCATATAAAAATCTAAAATGATTATAAATAGCTTTGATTTCTTTATTTGAAAACTGCCTCTTCACAAAATAACTGTATGAATATGTATGCATATATTGTATTTAATTTATACTTTAACATGTATTGGTCAACCTGCCATCTGGGGGAGGGGGTGGGAGGAGGGAAAAAGTTGGAACAGAAGGTTTAAAAATTGTTTTCCAAACCTCTTTGCTTTCCTTTTAATCTTGATTAAGTTGGTTTTGTTTGTACTAAACCATTTAATTTAAAGTAATCAAAACTACCCATTTTACTTTTCATAAATTCTCTCTTATTTAGTTATAAATTCCTCCTTTCTCCATAGATCTGACAGGTAACTATTCCTTCCTCTCTCTCTTTTTTTTATTATATATATTTTTATAATATTATCCCTTGTATTCATTTTTCCAAATTATCCCCCCTCCTTCTACTCCCTCCCCCCGATGACAGGTAATCCCATACATTTTACATGTGTTACAATATAACCTAGATACAATATATGTGTGTAAATACCATTTTCTTGTTGCACATTAATTATTAGCTTCCGAAGGTATAAGTAACCTGGGTAGATAGACAGTAGTGCTAACAATTTACATTCACTTCCCAGTGTTCCTTCTCTGGGTGTAGTTATTTCTGTCCATCATTGATCAACTGGAAGTGAGTTGGATCTTCTTTATATTGAAGATATCCACTTCCATCAGAATACATCCTCATACAGTATTGTTGTACAGTGATCTTCTGGTTCTGCTCATTTCACTCAGCAACAGTTGATTTAAGTCTCTCCAAGCCTCTCTATATTCTTCCTGCTGGTCATTTCTTACAGAGCAATAATATTCCATAACCTTCATATACCATAATTTACCCAACCATTCTCCAACTGATGGACATCCATTCATCTTCCAGTTTCTAGCCACAACAAAAAAAGTTGCCACAAACATTTTGGCACATACAGGTCTCTTTCCCTTCTTTAGTATTTCTTTGGGATATAAGCCCAGTAGTAGTACTGCTGGGTCAAAGGGTATGCACAGTTTGATAACTTTTTGGGCATAGTTCCAAATTGCTCTCCAGAATGGCTGGATTCTTTCACAACTCCACCAACAATGCATCAGTGTCCCAGTTTTCCCATATCCCCTCCAACATTCATCATTATTTGTTCCTGTCATCTTAGCCAATCTGACAGGTGTGTAGTGGTATCTCAGAGTTGTCTTAATTTGCATTTCTCTGATCAGTAGTGATTTGGAACACTCTTTCATATGAGCGGATATAGTTTCAATTTCATCATCTGAGAATTGTCTGTTCATATCCTTTGACCATTTATCAATTGGAGAATGGTTCGGTTTCTTATAAATTAGGGTCAGTTCTCTATATATTTTGGAAATGAGACCTTTGTCAGAACCTTTACTTTTAAAAATATTTTCCCAATTTGTTACTTCCCTTCTAATCTTGTTTGCATTAGTATTGTTTGTACAGAAACTTTTTAGTTTGATGTAATCAAAATCTTCTATTTTGTGATCAATAATGATCTCTCATTCTCCTCTGGTCATAAATTCCTTCCTCCTCCACAAGTCTGAGAGGTAGACTATCCTCTGTTCCTCTACTCTATTTATTATCTCCCTCTTTATGCCTAAATCATGGACCCATTTTGATCTTATCTTGGTATATGGTGTTAAGTGTGGATCCATATCTAATTTCTGCCATATTAATTTCCAGTTTTCCCAACAGTTTTTTCCAAATAATGAATTTTTATCCCTAATGTTGGTATCTTTGGGTTTGTCAAAGATTAGATTGTTATAGATGTACCCTTTTTTGTCCTTTGTATCTAATCTGTTCCACTGATCTACCGGTCTATTTCTTAGCCAATACCAAATGGTTTTGGTGACTGCTGCTATATAATATAGCTTTAGATCAGGTACACTTAGACCACCTTCCTCTGAGTTTTTTTTCATTAGTTCCCTTGCAATTCTCGACCTTTTATTCTTCCATATGAATTTTGTTGTTATTTTTTCTAGGTCATTGAAATAGTTTCTTGGAAGTCTGATTGGTATAGCACTAAATAAATAGATTAGTTTGGGGAGTATTGTCATCTTTATTATATTCGCTAGGCCTATCCAAGAGTACTGAATGTCTTTCCAATTATTTAAATCTGACTTTATTTTTGTGGCAAGTGTTTTGTAATTTTTCTCATATAATTCCTGACTTTTCTTTGGTAGATGGATTCCCAAATACTTTATACTCTCAACATTTGTTTGTATTCCTTCCTCTCTTAATGTGCTGATGGTATCACCTTTTATGTCTAAATCATGTTCCACTTTCACCTTATTTCGGTATATGATGTGAGATATTGGTCTATGCCTAGTTTCTGCCAAACTATTTTATAGCTTTCCCAGCAATTTTTAAAATAAGTGAATTCTTATCCCAGAAGTTGGAGTTTTTAGATTTATCAAGTGGTAAATTACTATAGTCACTTTTACTACTATGTTTTAAATACCTAATCTATTTCTAGATCTACTACACTATTTCTTAGTCAGTACCACATAGTTTTTATGATTACTGTTTTATAATATAGTTTGAGATCCCGTATGTCCAGGCCACCTTCCTTTGCATTTTTTCATTTATTCCCTCCATATTCTTGATCTTTTGCTTTTCCAGATGAATTTTATTTTTAGTTTTTCTAGCTCAATATGGTAGGTTTGATTGATATGGCACTTAATAAGTAAATTAATGTAGGTGGAATTGTTATTTTTGTTATATTAACTGAAGTGTTTTGTATGAAGTCTTTTGTAATTGGGTTCATATAATTCTTAGGTTTGTCTTGGCAAGTAGACTCCCAGATATTTTATATTGTCTACAATTATTTTAAATGGAATTTCTTTTTCTATCTCTTGCTACTGGGTTTTGTTGGTTATATATATATATATATATATATACACACACATATATGTATATGTATATATATAAATGCTAATGATTTATGTGGGTTTATGTTATATAATGCAACTTTATTAAAGTTCTTAATGCAAGAAGTTTTTCAGTTGTTTCTCTAGGATTTTTTAAGTATATCATTATGTCATCTGCAAAGAGTAATAGTTTTGTTTCCTCACTGCCTATTCTAATTCCTTCAATTTATTTTTTCTTCTCTTACTGCTAAAGCTAACCTTTCTAGTACAATATTGAATAATAGAGGTGATAATGGGCAACCTAATTTCACCTTGCTGTCATTGGAAAGGCTTCTAGCTTTTCCCATTACAGATAATGCTTGTTGATGATTTTAAATAGATATTATTTATAATTTTAAAGAAAGTTCTATTTATTCCTATGCTCTCTAGTGATTTGAATAGGAGTAGATGTATTTTGTCAAAAGCTTTTTATCCATCTATTGAGATAATCATATGATTTCTGTTAATTTTGTTATGGATATGGTCAATTATGCTAATATTTTTCCTAATATTGGACAGCCCTGAATTCCTGGTATAAATCCCACCTGGTCATAGTGTATGATCCTGGTAACAAATTGTTATCATCTCTTTGCTAATATTTTATTCAATTTTTTACATCAATATTTGTCAGGGAAATTTGTCTGTAACTTTCTTTGTACATTTTGGCTCTTTCTGATATAGGCATCATCATATTTTGGTCATAAAACGAATGTGGTAGGACTCCTTCTTTGCCTGTTTTTCCAAATAGTTTGTATAGCATTGAAATTAATTGTTCTTAAAATTCACTTGTACATCCATCTGGTCCTGGAGACTTTTTCTTAGGGAGTTTCTTGACGGTTTGTTCATTTTCTTTTTTTAAAGTGGGGTTATTTATGTATTTTATTTTCTCTTGTAAATCTGGGCAATTAATATTTTTGTAAATATTCATTCATTTCACTTAGATTTTCAGATTTATTGGTATGCAGTTGGGCAAAATAGCTCCTAATTAGTGACTTAATTTTCTCTTTTCATTTTTGATACTGGTAATTTGGTTTTCTTCTTCCTGATTTAATCAAATTCATCAAAGGTTTATCTATTTGGTTTTTTTTTCATAAAACCAGTTCTTAATTTTATTTATTGATTCAATAGTTTTCTTATTTTCACTTTTATTAATCACTCTTGATATTTGGAATTTCTAATTTGGTATTTAAGTGGGGATTTTTAATTTATTATTTTTCTAACTTTTAAAATTCCATGCCCATTTTCCTCAATTTCAATCATGTAAGCATTTAGAGATATAAAAGCTATAATATATAGATTATGCATTAATCTATATTAATTTTAACCTATCTTTCCATGGCCTGTTATTACATATAATTTTTATTACATTATGATCTAAAAAAGGACGCATCTAATATTCCTGCCTTTCTGCTTTTGAATATGAGCTTTTTAATTTCCTGATATATAGTCATTTTTTGTAGATACCATATCCCACTAAAAAAAAAGTTATATTCCTTTCTATCCACATTCAGTTTTCCCCAGAAGTCAATCACATCTAACTTTTCTAAAATCTATCACCTCCTTAATTTCTTGTTTGGTGAAATTCCAAGAGGCCATGAGTGAGGTAAAAGTTGAGGTGAAAATTATTAAAAACGAATCCGATTTTTTACAGAGCTACCCTCCAGGATGTTGATTCAGTGGAGTATGCCTGGAAGTGTCTATACTTCCCTCAAGCCAAATCTCAGCCTCTAGACGTGTTGTCTTTTCAGAGGTCCTCTCAAGTAATTTTCAGAGGACAATTATTTTGCCACTTTGTTTTGGCTGTTCTCCATTCATTTTTTTTTTCATTTTGTGATTTTCTATCTGTGGAGGAAATCTGAAAAGCCTGGAAATTTCTGATCTCTTCCACCAATTTCCCCAAATGCCACTACTATAACTTCTTAATATTCAATATTTTACCATCTCCACTACCCCTTTTACCTATCCTGGTCCTTTTGGGTAAGATAAGATCCACCAGCCCCTTATTTCAGTCATGAGTCCTATCCCAGCAAGTCTCAGTGATTTTATATTGTGTTAAAAGAGGTTTTAAAGATTTCATCCACCCCTTCACTCAGAAAACTCAGAAATGAATAGAAATTAAGAAAAAAAACTCAAATTTTTCCTTTCCATTCTTCCAGGCTCTGGGTCCCTATAATGTCAGCAAAACAGCCCTGCTGGCACTCACCAAAAATTTTGCTTTTGAGTTGCAACCAGTGGGCATTAGGGTGAACTGCCTGGCACCAGGTATCATCAAGACCAATTTCAGCTCTTTGGTAAGAATGGGTAAAATAGAAAGGGAAGGGGGTTCAGGAATCCCTACTGAAGTTCTTCCTCCTTTCCAAAGAGATCTTCTTATGAGAATGGGGGCAGGAAAGCCAATCTATTTCTTAAGTTCTCTAATATCTTATCTAATACCTTGGACTTCCTGATATACCCTTGCTATATCATCCATCCTCCACCTCTCTTTTGTGATATATGGGATGAAAACAGAGATCAAAGCCTCCAGTCCCATCTCTTTTATGTCCCCTTCAAGGATTACACATACAACTCTTCTTGTCTCCAATGGAATGACTAGCTAGAAACTGATCAGAAGAGGAGAATGTAAAATAAGAGAGCAGAAGAAGCCTAGAGGAATAAGTAGGAAAGGGGAGGAAAAGGATGAGATGATATTACACCTGGTTTCTAATTCTAAATCAGTTTGATAAAAACCAAAGCCACTCCTTTTCCTCAATGTCATGTCACTGTCTCCCCTTTCCCAACAGTTCTGGAAAGATAAGGATGCTGAGATCCAGACGAAGAATAACCTGAATATAAGCAGGTAAGAGAGTAGATGTGTGAGGAAGGAGAAGTGTTGCAAGGGGCTAGTTACCCAGACAACCCAGATGTATCACAACCTCTCAAAAAAGTGGTGATACTATCTCCCTACAGCAGAACACATCATTAATGTGTCATTAATACACAAACATTTAAAGGATTTTTCGGCCATTACAAACAGACATGGAGTAGGTGTTTTAGTAAATCTTGAATAAATACTTTGTCATGATTATTTCCATTATGTCATGATTTATTCCAATTTTTATTATATTTAGTTATATTCTGTATATATATATATATATATATATACACATATACATATATATGTATATATAGTTTATTCTCTCTCCCACTAAATTGTAAAATCCTTAAAAGCAGGAATCATATCTCATGTATCTTGGCTTTTTTTCTTGCCTTCTACAAAACTTGATGCATAATAAGCAGTTAAGAAATGTTTGTTGAATTAATATTGAATGAAACATTTGGGGAGTAAATAAACATTAATGATGATGCTTATTGGTGTGTCAGACTCTAAACAATAATTAGGTTTCTGAAAAAAAATTGCCTATAAACTAACTTGAAGTAAATCAAAATACATTTTGAGAGTATTTAAAGGAAGCTCTTGGCATGATCTTTAGTGAAGGGAAGGAGCCTTTATAATAACAATTATCACCGCCCCTTATTTATAGGGACAGGTAGGTGGCACAGTGGATAGAGTGCTGGGCTTGGAGTCAGGAAGACTCATCTTCAATAAGTTCAAATTTGGCCTCAGATACTTACTAGCTTTGTGACCCTGAGCAAATCACTTAACCCTTTTTATCTCAGTTTCCTCATCTGTAAAAATTAGCTGGACAAGTTAAAAGAAAAAAGAAAAGCCCAAATAGGGTCATGAGTCAGAAATGACTGAGAAAAGACTAAACAACAAAAATTTAGCCTTTTTTTATATTGAGTGTCCTTTTAAAGCAGGGCATATTTGTAATTCAATACCATCATTTTATAACAGCAAGGCAGTGATATATAAAATAAAATGTCAGCCTTAAAGTCAAGAAAATATGAGTTCAAATGCCATCTCTATACCATATTGACTGGCTTGCCTCTGAGCAAGAACTGTAACCTTTCAATTAGCTAAGCAATTTTCCATGTGTTTATAAGTTACAGAGTTATAATGAAGAATGCTAGTCTTCATTAATAGAGGGGATTTCCATCCTTGAGTCTTAACAAAATCCACATCATTTTATGATATTACTCCTATAATTCCTCAACACCTTATGATTTAATCAGTCTGGGTTTACCTTCCAGTAATTCCTTTTGCAATTCCTTTGTGACATAGGAGGTGGTCTTTGAGAGTTGCTGTGACCAAAATATTCATCACTTTGGGGCCAATCTGTTAATGAGTCTGAATTTAGCTAGACTGGTTCTCAGAGGACAGATGTACCGTCTGCCACCTAATCTGTACTTGAATCCTATTCCAGTTTGTTAAGACCTCCTGGAGTTTGTATTCCTTTTAAAGAACTCAGGGTCATCAGGATGAGGAATATACTTTAGTAGAACTATTATTATTTCATAAACATATGAAAGATCTTATTTCATCAATATTCCTTCTTTCCACCAAAGAAGATGGCCACCTGTCCATATAATTTGATATATAAATCCTAGGAAGTTGCTAGAAGCAAAGACAGATTATCTCTTAGTCAGTGTTAAGGGTCAGAGGTTGGTTTTGAACCTAGACTTCCAAACTACATGTCTACACATATGACATTGCCTTCAGTAAATAGTAGAAGCATTGTATCTCTTAAAGCCACTTATTTACAAAACCCTTCATTTACAGATTAGGGAGAGAAGGCAGAGGAGGCTGGTACCTAAAAGTGTGTATTTGCCACCCGTTAACAAACAAACATTACTTGCTTTGGGCAGTTGACTAGAAATATTTGGGTCAAGGCACCCAAGCCAATTGATTGTATCCATTTCGCCTATTCTCTCTAAGGATTATTGTGAGGCTCCAGTAAGATTATGTAAGGCGCGCTAATAAGTGAACTGTCATGATTCTTACTGTTTCCCAGGCTGGGGGAGCCTCACGAATGTGCCGGCATTGTGTCCTTCCTGTGTTCACCGGACGCTAGCTACATCACGGGAGAAACAATAGTAGTGGCTGGAGGAGCCCCTTCCCGCCTTTGATCAGCCTGGGAAAGCACCCCAGCAGCTCTTGTAATGAGGAGAAGGCTGAAGACTGGACACTCATCCCCTCCAACCTCGTCCATCACGCTGATTTCCCTGGATTTAAAAACAAAATCTTTTCATGAATCAGCAGCTAATAATTTCTGTTTGCCACATATGGCAAAAAACGCCATCCCTAAGAAAATGTGCCCTGGGACAGACGTTACGATCTAAGGGGGAACTGATTGTTCACTTTTCTACGCCAAATCTACTTTTTACAAAACTACATCCAGTTAGGAGGGAGGAGGATTGAGAGTAGGCCCAGGCCAGGGGAGTGAAGAGATTTAGAAACACTGGAGATAGGAGGGAAATGCCTGGGGAGATAATTGGGGCAAGGGACAAATCTCTGATTTCTGTGCCATTAAAAATAAAATTAACTTGCAAATAACATGCAAATGATCCTGTTGAGTTTTTATCGGGTTGATTTGTCATTTGGAGAATAAAGGGAAAGAATGGCAGCTTTTTCCCCCCTGGACAGTGTTAAGGTTATCGGGACTGAAGAGAGCCTCCCACCGGCAGTATGTCACACCTCCGTGCTTGGGGCTCCCTCCCAGGCAAGTGTCATGCGAAGGTGGCGGAGGTGCCCGGTGGAGAGCGAGGGAAACGCGGCGCCGCGGGGATTTCCTGGGGCGCTACTCTTAGCAGGCACACAAAGGTGAGGATGTGTCTGAAGTGCCAGAGGAAGAAGGGAGGACGAGTCCCCTCCCGCAGACCCCGCCCCCCACCCCGATTCCGGCGCAGAGGGAGAGCTTTGCAGCTTCCAGCAGAAACCGGAGTCTAGGCGGGCCTCAAGGCACCCACGTGGGTCACCGTGGGCCCAGACGAGGGGTGGCCCACCCGTGGCGTCAGTCTGGGGGAGGGGCACAGGAAGGAGAATGACCTGAGAAGAAATAGAGCCGGTCCAGGCCCTTAGAACAAAAGAAAAAAGAGTGTTGAGCTTGCAACCCAGAAGAGGGAGGGGTAGGGACAGAAGGCTAGCAGCAGCCGGTGGGCGGTACAAGGTCGGAGGTCTGCAGCCGACCTCCAGCACGCGAGCTCTGGGCATTGTGAAAGAGCCCGGCGGAAGCGGGGCACGCGCCGGGACTGGGGCTGCTGGCTGAGAGAAGACCTGTGCGCATGCTCCGTCCGGCTCCTCGTGGGGCTGGGAGGGAGACCCGGCGTCGGGGGAGGCGGGGAGGAGAGAGGAGGACCGTTCTGCTCGCGCAGCCGCCCCTGACTGCGAGCGAGGCTCAGCCGCTGCTGCAGCGCTAGCTGCTGGGCCCTGCCGGAGCCGAGTCTAGCATGTGCCGCGGCTCCCGGGCGGCGGCGACGGCGGCGGCGGCGGCGGCAGCGGCGGCGGCGGCAGCAGCGGCTCCTCTGCAGCAGCAGCAGCCGCCATGGCCAAGCCCAGCGCGGAGCTCACCCGCGAGCTGCAAGGTACGAGGGCGGGTGCTGCGGGCTCAGGAAGAGCCCCGTCCTGGAGCATCCCCGTCCCGGTGCATTTCTCTCCCCAGTGCATCCCTGGGTGCATCCCCTCCCGCGTGCGTCCCTCTCTTCCATGCATCTCAGTTCTGCTGCAGCCCCCTGCTTCATGCATCGCGCTTCTCCATGCATTGCAATCCCAGTGCATTGCTGGGTCTAGTGCATCCTGGCTCTCTCCCCATCTTCCCTCCAACCCCACCGACCGACCGGTGTTTCACCCCAGTCTGTACCTCCCTGTCCCCGGGTCGCCCAGCCCCGCCCCGCCCCTCCGTGACAGGTGCAGCTCCTTTCCTTCCCTTATTGGGCCCAGCCAAAGCTCCGGGTTGTTGACCGATCCCTTGGTCCATCCCCTGGACTTTCTAGCTTTTAGATTCCCCCTCCTCAGCTGCCCCAGGCCTCCCCCAACTCGAAGCCTTCCTCCTTAATATGCGTTCCTAGAAGCCTTCCTCCTTAATATGCGTTCCTAGATTGCACCCAAAGTGAAGAGCAGTCTTTAAACCCATCCCTCCACCTCCGGGTCACTAGCCCAAGGATGAGACATGTGCTAGGAGATCCAGCCGGGGTCACATATAACCGTTGGCAAAACATTGAAGGATAACCAAAACAGGAAGACGAACACACACACACACACACACACACACACACACACACACACACACACACACACACTGTATATTTTTGAGAATTGAAAGACACGGAACTTGAATGCACACTCACATGGGCACTACCTTACTCCGAGTCTTCTTATATGGAAGAAGTAAAACTGATTTCCTGGTTTTTATCTCTCCACAATATTTCCCTAGCACATATTCATACCCACCACCCACTGTCAGGCAGTCACGCTGACACCTTCAGCTAACATGCACTGGTGTTAACACAAATGTGAAGCAATGCCCGTATCCTCATACTAAACCAGTCCGAGGGACACACTACGCCCTCGTACACACAGAGTAACATTGACTCATTGTTGTGTGCAATGAATGCTGTTTAACACAGGTTGGAAAAAGCTTCACACCCTCAGAAGTGCCCAGACACACACACCTACACACGGGACACAGCCTCACTATCTCCCTGTCTCTTACACACATACACATCTCTGGGATATCTTGTTTTTCTCTTTTCTGGGGGGGGGTTCCACAGGGTAAGGGGGGGTGCTAGTCCAAGCAGCATTCTGACTGTGTCTCCCCATGTCCACAGAAAGCATCCGGCGGTGCCTGAGCCGAGGGGCCGTGCATCAGCAGCATCGGGTGAAACTGGAGACCAAGCCCAAGAAGTATGAAGACCGAGTGTTGGTGAGAGGACAGGACTGGCAGGAGAGGGGCCAGGGGGGAAAGGAACAGGACTGAGAGCAGGAAAACTAAACTTACATTTAACAATCTCCATCATCCTCTCTGCTACTGGACTTGTCTCAAAGATGCTTTCTGTAAGCCTACTGAAGAGTAATTTATATTCAGTACTTTTATTCAGTAACAAAAAGTAGTTACTTTATCTATTTGTGCAATATTCCACAGAACATTAAATATTAAATAATAGCAACATGATATCAACTTGCCCAGAAGTGTTTCTATCTGAACTTCATGGGCAAAGATTAAAAGAAAAAATAAATTCAAATAATAATGATGGAAGTGAGGGGAATTCATGAGGAGTGAGGGAGACCATAGCTATAAGTTAACCCTCTCTTCTCTCCACTATAGGCTCTAACTGCTTGGCGGCTCCATCTCTTCCCTCTAAAAGTCCCAGCTAAGGTGAGTTCACTGAGGAGTAGGGTCAAACCCCAAAGTTTTCCCAGATTTGCCTGAACTGAACTTCATCTGGCCTTCCCCTTTGTCCCAGGTGGAAAGCTCTTTCAATGTCCTTGAGATCCGAACCTTTAGCACTCTCAACCAGAACCAGGTAAAAGCAGAGAACTAAGCTCCCTGGGGCTGTGGAAATATAAGGGTGTATTGGTTATCTTCAGTATTCCAAAAGACTACAAGCACTTATTAAACATCTGTCGTGTGCCAGACACTGTGCTAAGGACTGGGAATACAAAGAAAGGCAAGAATGTAGTTTCTGTCTTTGAAGAATCCACAGTTCAATGGAGGGGAGACAACATGCAAATCACCACGGGCATACAAAGTGCATTATAATCTCAGAGGGAAGGCCCTGTCAGACTGGGAGCATCATCTTACAAAAAGTGGAATTTGATCTGAACTTTGAAGGAAGCCAGGGAAGAGGAAGAGCATTACATGTGTGGGGAATCAGCCAGTGAAAAGGAATCAGAAGATGGGATGTTGGGTTTATATAGTATGTGGAGGGGAGTATGATAGAAAAAAGGCTGGCCAGGTTATGAAGGGCTTTAAAATCCAAACTGTGGAGTTTAAGTTTGATTTGAAAGATACTAGGGTAACAAGTGGGGTGATTAAGTTTGGAGTTGTATTTGAGGGCCATATCTCCCTCCCCAGATCCTGGTGGAGACAGAACGTGGCACTGTGAGCATGCGATTACCTTCACCAGAGAGTGTGGAGCAGGTGACCAGGCATGTGAGCACAGCACTAGCCAAGGTCTGCCCTGGCCCGGGGTGAGTCACATGTTCAAGAAGGCCCCCATGCTCTTGTGACAGAGCTGGGGGATTTGTATCACAGGGAGAGAGGGGAAATGGGGAATTTCATCCTTTCCAGGACACTGCTTCTACCTGTTTTCTAATAGGGATTGTGGAGCTGGGGTTTGGAAAGAACTAAAGAAACCTCACTCCACCCCATTCAGGAGGGCACATTATTTTTCTAGGTGTTTGATCCGGCGTGGAAACCCTGAGACCCCTGAGGGGCCCCGGGACACATCCCCCAACTCTGAGACCTCCACATCTACCACCCACAGTGTCTGTGGTGAGAATGAGACACACTTTCCCTTCCCACCCATCCCCAAACAAGGAGATACTGACCCTAAACCCAACTTTGTCCCTGATCTTACCCATATCAGCCTGTCCCAAGCAGCAAAGTGATTCCACCATCAGCATGCAGTCTGCTACATGCAAGACATAAAAAGATAGAGACCTGATCACTACTCTTGAGGGCTTAGCAGTTTATAACTTTATCTTATTATTATAATTTTACAAAATGATTTTCTTACAAGTGGTTTTTATACCACTCAACAAGCATTTGTTGAGTGCTTGCACTATCCTAAATACTGGGGATAGAAAGACAAAAAATCAGTTAGTACCTGCCTTCAAGGAGCTTACATTCTATTGATGTAATGGAAGAGTGTTGGACTTAGGAGACTTAGGAAGTTAGATTCCTGATTGACATGTATTAACTTTGAGATTCTAGGCAAATTACTTACCCTATATAAACTTCAATTTCTTCTTCTAAACTATTAGAATCATAAGAAGTATAGGGGTGGCGGCTAGGTGGCGCAGTGGATAGAGCACCAATCTTGAAGTCAGGAAGACCTGAGTTCAAATTTGACCTCAGACACTTAACACTTCCTGGCTGTGTGATCCTGAGCAAGTGACTTAACCCCAATTGCCTCAGAAAAAAAAAAAAAAAAAAAAAAAAAGTATAGTACCTATTTCTTGAAAGGTATTGTGACAAAATGGATAGAGTCATTCTTAGTTTTGAGAAGACCTAGGTTTAAGTCTTGCTTCTGAGAAATACTGGAATATAATATGGATAAGTCTCCTGGTTTCTCAGATTACAACATGCCTCCAAGACTATATGTCATTCAATTAATAAGCATTTATTAAGCACCAAGTACTGTACTAAGTATTGGGGATACACACAAAAAAAGGCAAAAGACAGTTTCAGGCCTCAAGGAGCTCACAGCCTTATGGGGGAGAAAAATACATATAAAAAGTTTTATTCAGGACAAATAGACAATAATTAACAAGGAAGGCACTAGAATTAAGAGAGATCTGGTAAGATTTTCTGTAGAAGGTAGGATTTTGGAAATTTGCATTTGAAAGAAATCAGGGAGGCCAAGAAGTGGAAATGGGAAGGGAGAGGGTTACAGGCTTGAGGAGCACAGGGGACAGTTAGTGAAAATGCCTCAAGGAAGGCTTTCTTGCTTTAGGAATGTCAAGGAGGTCAATATCACTGTGATGAAGAGTACGGGGTGGAGTGTAAAGTTTAGGAAGACTGGAAATGGAGTCAGGATATGAATTCGAAACAGTATTTTGTATTTGATCCTGAAAGTGATAGGGAGCCACAGGAGTTTATTCAGTTGGGGGAGATTGGAGTGACATGCAGACCTGTTCTTTAGGAAAACCACTTTGACAGATGAATGGAAGGTAGACTGAAAAGGAGAGAGGCTTGAGGCAGGCTGACCCGCTAGCAGGTTATTGTACTATTCCAGTGTGAGGTGATAAGAGCCGTACCAGGATGGTGGCAGTATCAAAAGAAAGAATGAGTCGTATTTGAGAGATGATGCAAAGGTAAAATTGGCAGACCTTGACAACAGATTAAATATGGAAAGAGAGGGGAAAGAGAGAAATAGTGAGGAATTGAGGGCAGTCTCGAGAATTGAGAGGATGATGTAGTAACAAGTAGTAACAGTGAAGTTGGAAAGAGGGGAGGGATTAAGGGTAAATAAGGAGAATGAGTTCAGTTTTGGACATGTTGAGTTTAAGATGTCTGCTGGACACGCAATTTGAGATTTTTAATACGCAGGTGGAAATGAGAGATTGCAAGTCAACAGAGAGGTTTGGGCTGGATAGATAGATTTGAAAATCATCAGCATATAAGTAATAATAAATCTGAAGGAGCTAATAAGATCACCAAGTGAAATAGCATAGAGGAAGAAGAGAAAGCTCAGTACAGAGCTCTGTGGGACATCCACAGTTAATGGGCATGACTTTTGGTTAAGGTTCCAGCAGAGAAATTGAGAAGGAGAGTAGTCAAAAGGGTAGCAGGAGAACCAAGAGGAAGTGTTGTCCCAAAAACCTAAAGAGAAGAGTACTAAGGAGAAAAGGGTGGTCACAGTGTCAGAGACTACCCAAAGATCAAGAAGAATGAGGATGGAGAAAAGGCCATTGGTTTGTCAATTGTTGCTGCTGTTCATTCATCGTTCTCAGAGTGCACCAGTAGCATCATGAGAGGGATGTCTTGACTTGTGAGTAAAATGAATTTCAGAGAGGCAGAGCTTCATCATCAGCCTCACTCTCTCCTCCAGAATCATCGAGAATCCAGTAGCGAGACATGTCAGGACAATTGGCAGTAGCTCAGAATGCAGTCTTTGGCAATTAGGAACTTATTGCTAACTTTGGAAAGAGTTGTTTTGGTTGAATGATGAGGTCAGAAGCCAGACGACAGAGAATTAAGAAGAGAGTGGGAAGAAAGAATGTGAGCACACCTATTGTAGACAGTCCTCCCAATGGGGTTGCAGAATAATCACTGCTAGGAACAAGTATACCAATGAAACCATAGTTCTATACAAAAGCAAACTTGTTGCCATGAGAATAATATAATATATGTAGAGTGCTTGGCAAACCATCAGTATCAGCTGTTATCATTATCAAGAATCCTGTGAGGGATGCCTAAATGTTTAATAATGATATTTAACATAATGTAAATATCATATTAATGACAAACCGAGGCTTATCAAAATTCACAAGTTGCTCAAGTAATCATAGTTAGAGATATGAGGCAATGAACTAAAAGTCCCAACCTTTTGTAGAATTTTACAACTGAAGGGGATCTTAGAAGTTATCTAATCAAATTATCTCATTTTAGAGATGAGAGGACTGAGACCCCTGCATGTAGAATAGATTAATCATTTTCCTGCCTAGGTAGCGGGCTGAGGATTGGGACTCACCTGACCCCTTTAGAGTCCATCACTTACCCAGAACCCACACAGCCAGGATGTGTCAGAGGCAGAAATGACACCTGGATCTTTCTACCTTTGAGACTGGTTGTCTGTTTTCAGAGCTGAGTGTTTCAAATTCATTGTCCTTTCCATTATTTCGCATTGCTTCCTTCCTCGACCCTGACCTCCCTGGACCCAACAAACCTCCCCATTCCATGAAGGGGGCTTCTCTGAGACCTACGCCGCTCTGTGTGACTACAACGGACTGCACTGCCGGGAGGAGGTGCAGTGGGTAAGGGTGCTGGTTTCCAGATGTGAGAAGGAGGGGTGGGATAGTTGTGGGATCGGTTTGTAGGGAAGGAAACCAGGGAGGCTGAGATAGGGGTCAGGAGAAAGTCAGGGTTTGTTTCCCTTAGGATGTGGACACGATCTACCATGCAGAGGACAACCGTGAGTTCAATCTTTTGGACTTCAGCCACCTGGAGAGCCGGTAAGCAGGTGGGGCAGCAGGGGGCGAGAATGGCCAGCCCCCATCTCTACATCCAGCAGCCGCCTTCCTCCTTGAGCTTGGCTACTTCTCCCATGTGTCTCCTTCCTAGAAACTCAGAATCCTATTCCATCTTGACCTCAACATTTCTGTTTCCTGCCTGCCACCTCATCCAGGCTTTCTGCACTTCCTGCATTCCCTAGCCTGCCCTCCTGCCCCCTTCCCCAGCCTGTCTGTCCGTCTCCCCTCTAGGGACCTGGCATTGATGGTGGCAGCCCTAGCTTACAACCAGTGGTTTACCAAACTCCACTGCAAGGATCTACGCCTGGTAGGCACCAGGAGGGCCGGCCCGTGGGACAGGAAGGGGAAGCAGGGTCCCTCCCAGGCCCTTACTCCCCCTCCCCTCTTCCAGGGCTCAGAGGTTCTGGAACAGGTGCTACATACCCTGAGCAAGTCGGGGAGCCTAGAAGAGCTGGTGCTGGATAATGCTGGCCTCAAGACGTGAGTCCCAGGGAACCACAGGACCTGGAGCTGGAAGAGCCCAGAGCTCACCTGGTGCAGCAGTGCCCCACCCTGCCCCCGTTTAATAGACGAGGAAACTTAGGCCCAAGAAGGCTAACCTGCGGCCACAGAGCTAACCCTGGAACTCAGATCTGACTCCCCGTCCAATGCTTTTCCTCCTCTGCTGGCAGCAGGCCTCTTGCTTGCATGGGATTTGCATGTAGTTAATGCCAAATTGCGTGGCTGCATCCCAGCAGAGTTCCTTTGTGCCCAGCTTTTATTGTCAGATTCCTCTATCCCAGCCTTAAAATCTCCTCGCTGGGTTTTATGTTGGCATGTGAAGTTTGGGGCCCAGTCTCCAGGGGATTCCACTGTCCCTACTCCTTCCCAGACCCCAGACTCTCTAAGACTGGTTCCACCTGGGAATCCCTCATCCCCATGAGGTAAGAGCGGTGCTTGGATTTGCCCCTGGAAGTAGCAAAGTCATCAGGAAGGTTAGGAGCCAGGACCGTAAAAGGGATGGCGATGGGGGGCGGGCAGGGCCATGAGAATTCCAGTACAGATAAAACCTTCCTCCCTTCTTCCCCACAGGGACTTTGCCCAGAAACTGGCCGGGGTATTTGGGGAGAACGGGAGCTGTGTGCTACATGCCCTGACTCTCTCCCACAACCCCATCGAGGACAAAGGTGAGAGTTCCCTGGCAGGGTCTCCTTCAGAATCACCAGATCAGACCAGGCCTGGCCCAGATGACAGTTCTAACTCCAGCTGAGCCCTGACCCTACCCTAAGTCCAAGCCCAGCTCCACCCTACATTCTGTTTTCTCCTTTGTCTGCTCTCCTAGGTCTCCTCAGTCTAAGCCAGCAGCTCCTCTGTTTCCCCACAGGCCTCACCAAATTGTGCCTGTCCAAGACTGCCATCTCCCCTCGAGGTACTGGCCCTGAGAATCTCACAGGGCTGAGGGGGGAAGAGAGCAGTCCAAGACCTTTGTGAGACCAACTCAGCCCTCAAGCCGCACCTATGGAGTGCTAAACTCCTGCCCTTTCCTTAAAGGTCATGAAAGCATGGCTACGTTGCCATGCCAGGGCCACAGGGAGGGCATGAAGATAATACCCATTTGGAGGAAAGGGGAGGGGGAGAGAGAGGAGAGGAGGACAACCTGTGGCTGCTGTGGGTACTGACCTGACTTACTGTCCAACATGCCCAGGGCTCCTAGCGCTGGGCCAGACCTTTGGTGCCAACCCAGCCTTTGCCAGTTCCCTGCGCCACCTGGATCTGAGCAAGAACCCAGGGCTGCTCGCCACTGATGAAGCCAATGTGAGTTAAGGTCTAGCCATGCTCCCCAAATCCTTTTCCGTTTTCATAATAATTACTCACACTGACATAACACTTTTTAGGTTTACAGAAGTACCTATTTCACAGCAATCCTGTCAGGTGCATAGTACAAGTAGTTATTATACCCATTTTACAGATGAGGACACAGACCCAGCAAGGTTAATTAGTTTGCTCAGTGTCACAGAACTAGTGAGTGTCAGAGCTAGAACCTGAATCCTGGCCTCTAAGAACTTTCACTATACCCAGAGCCCTCCAGGAACATATCTTCCTTATCCCCCCAGAGATCTGGCCACACTGCAAGGCTCACCCTCTCTGTACAGTGGACCCTGTATTCCCCATTTCTGCCACCTTTTCTCCCCTGCTCTTATCCTAGGTCCTGTACAGTTTCCTGGCTCAGCCTAATGCCCTGGTACATGTGGATCTGTCTGGGACTGACTGCGCCATTGACTTGGTGAGAAGGACAAGCCAAGAAGGAATAGGGGAAAGGCAGGGAGCCAAGCCTGAAGATGAGGTCAGGGAAGGGGACACAGGGCGAGGAAGAGAGACGGAGGGACCGGGGCCAGGACATGTTATCCTCATACTCCCTACTTCCGGAATGAAGGCATTAGGGTGCAGGGAAATGGGGACAAGTCATAATGAAATGCAGGAGAAGGCTGGAATTTATAAGAGCCCAGTTAGAAGAATAAGGCAGAGGTAAAAAATGCAGTGGAAATTATCATATAGATGGCCCAATTAGACAAGTCATTTTGACCTCTCTAGCCCTCAGTCTCCTTCTCTGTAAATTGAGGGACTTGGACTAGGTGATCCTGAAGGTCCCTTCCATGTCTGAGTCTCTTGTCTTCTGTTTGAGTGGGACCCACGGTGTGGATGCCAGTAGATTCAATGGGGAACATGGTAAATGCATGGTTTAAAGCTAGGTTCATTTCAGTGGGTACAAGTACTCCCAAGCTAACCTGAAAAGTCACGGGCATGGTGATTTGAGGGAAAAGAGACGAGGGTGTGTTGGAGAAATTCAAACAAAAACCATTCTATACTGTGCTCCTCTTCTGGGTCTCTCTCTCTCTCTTTCTCTCTCTCCCATAGCTGCTGGGTGCCCTTCTCCATGGCTGCTGCTCTCACTTAACCTACCTCAACCTGGCTCGAAACAGCTGCTCCCACAGGTGTCATAGGGAACAAGGCAGGGTCAAGTTGTGGGGGTCTAATAGAGGGAAATGGGGAGCAAGCTAGTCAGAATGCGGGTTTAGGGGAGAAGTGCCCCAGATCACACACCCATTTGTGCCTCTGTTCCTAAGTCTGTCTTCTTGTCATCCCCTCTGTTTGCCACAGTTTCCTCAAAACAGCACTTACCTTATGGTTATTATGAAGACCAAACTAGATGATATTGGTAAAGAGCTTAGAGCAGTGTGTGGCATATAGTAGGTGCTTAATAAATGCTTGTTCTTTTCCCTTCCCCAGCAGGAAGGGCCGAGAGGCTCCACCAGCCTTCAAGCAGTTTTTTAGCAGCGCTTACACACTGAGCCACGTCAACCTGTCAGCTACTCGCCTGCCCTTGGAGGCGCTCAGGTGGGTAGTGGTTGCTGGGAGCAGGAGGGAATTTGAGCCCAGAAAGACAGGGTGCTGGCAGCTGAGCCCCCGCCCCCTCCCTGACAGTCCTTTCCTTGCTCACAGGGCACTCCTCCAGGGCCTTTCTCTCAACAGCCACCTCAGTGATCTTCATCTTGACCTGAGCAGCTGTGAGGTGAGAGACCCAAATGCCTGCTCTGGCCTCTCCCTTTCCTCTGGCCCAGAACCTCTTTCTATCCAAGCTGGATACAAGATTTAAAGCCAGAACAACTAGACTTGCCACAGGCTCCATTGCTTGCTTACTCTGTGACATCAGACAAATACTAGACTTCTCTGTCCCTCAGTTTCCCCATCTGTTTAAAAAAAAAAAAGTATGGAGACTGACTGAGTTTTAAGGTCCCTTCCATCTCTAAATGTCTAACCCTGTGTTGTGATTCAGGAAACTTTCATTCCCCCCTTCTGTCTTATTCTTTTTTTTCCTAAGGTAGTTGGGCTTTAGTGACTTGCCCAGGGTCAGACAGCCAGGAAGTGTTAAGTGTCTGAGGCAGGATTGGAGCCCAGGTCCTCCTGAGATCAGGACTGGGGCTCTCCCCACTGCCCACCTCGCTGCCCCCTTCTGTCTCATTCTCCATCAGTCAGGCAGTGCGCATTTATGGATCCAGGCACTGTGCTCAGCTCCATTTCCCCCAATGTTCAGTTGGTCTGTCCCGTGGCCACCTGGCTAGTCCTGTATCCACTACAGCCTTCCACGCGCCTGCACCCATTACCTGTTGGCTTCTCCTATACCCTTTACTAACTCTTCTCTCTCAAGCTGAAGGTCTGAAAGTGTCAGGGCTCCCCACCAGGGGGCAGAGATGGTCGTGGTTTGGGTTGTTCGGCTATGGAAACCTAATGCCAGTGTTAGCCCAACGCCTGGAGAAGGCAGGAGAAGGCCTTGGGGAGTGGGCTGGATAGGAGGACTCCTTTAGGCCTGTCTTTCCCTGGTGATGGAGGCCCACACTTACAGCAGCCCTTGGTGACTTGCAACTTGTGCCAGGTGAAGCAGAGCTGGGCTGAGCCCCCCTGGCAAGTCAAGTCCCAGGGCGCAGTGTCCCCTGTGCCTTCTCCATCCCCTGCTTGTTCCCCTGCAGCTTCGGTCAGCAGGAGCCCAGGTCCTCCAGGAGCAGCTCGGGGCTGTCAGTGCTGTGGGGAGTTTGGACTTGTCTGACAACGGTGAGAAAGGGCAGGGGCCCGCCCAGGCCAGGGAAGGGGGAGGCCAGCAGGTGGAGGCACAGCTCGGGCAGGGAAATCTGAGAGGGAGAAGACTGCTGTAGTTCCACTGGAGAGCCAGTCCTTTCCTTGTGATTCTGGCCCAGGGTTTGACTCTGATCTCCTAACGTTAGTACCCGCACTTGGCAAGAACAAGTCCCTTAAGCACCTATTCTTGGGCAAGAATTTCAATGTCAAGGCTAAGTAAGTAACTCCTCCTTTCCCTTCCTTTCTCCAAAAACCCCTGCCTGCTTCCAGCCTGAGACCCAGACATCTTCCCCAAAGATCGACCCCCGTTCCAGTGTGATCTCCACTCTAGCTTCTTTTCACTTTCTCATCTTCTTTTACATTTCTTTAGCAGCCACATAACAAGAATAATGCTATATATTTGTATAGTGTTTTATAATTTGCAAAGTATTAACACATAAAATCTCATTTATTCCTCTTAACAACCTGTGATATGAATACGGGTGAAGATAGCCCCATGTTTATAGATTTGCTGCCTTTCTATCCCACCCCAAAGGGCATGATGTCTTCCTTCTCTGTGCCTTTTGCATTTTCTCCTTCCACTTTTTACCATTTGAGCCCTCCTTGCTCTTCAGGACCTTGGAGGAAATCCTTCACAAACTTGTGCAGCTGATTCAGGAAGAGGATTGTGTGAGTAACAGGGGCCTAACTAAGTTCTTGATGCAGTGGACAGAGGCAGGGAGGACTGACATGGGATAAGATAGGAGAGACGGATAATCTGATGCCAAATCTCCCTCCTCCCCCCAAAAAACACAGTCCCTGCAGTCATTGTCAGTGGCTGACTCACGGCTGAAGCTTCGAACCAGCATTCTCATCAATGCCCTGGGCAGCAATACCTGTCTGGCCAAGGTGGATCTCAGTGGCAACGGCATGGAGGATATTGGAGCAAAGATGCTGTCCAAGGCCCTGCAGATCAACTCCTCCCTCCGGTGAAGGCTCAAATTCCCTCCTCCTTGAGGCCCCTGATACTTTAGCCACCCTTCTTTTCAAGACTCAGTCTGCACATAAACTTATACCCTAAGGACCCCAAATTCTGAGAGTCTGGGGCAGCCAAAAGAACCCTTTTTTCCCCAACCCTTAAGAGAATCAGGAGTCAGGAATGGTGAATTCTCTAATATCTACAGCTTATCTCTCACCACCCTCCAGAAACAGGGAGCCCCCCGAATAGGTCCCCAGAAATAGGAATGACAAACCTGGCTTACCTCTTCCTCCTCCCCCATCTCCTACCCCAGGACCATCTTGTGGGACCGGAATAATACTTCAGCCCTGGGCTTTCTTGACATTGCGAGGGCCCTGGAGAGGTGAGCATGTCCTGGTCCTCACGTTGGCTGTGTCCAAGCCCCCTCCCCCAGTAATCTTTTACCCGCTCCCTTCTGCACTACTCCTTGGGTGTTTGGGGATGGGGATAAAGGCAGGACACTTTGATGGGGAAGAGTAAGGTCTTCCACCCAGATGAGCAGATGGGAAAAGGGTCAAGAGTGTGAAACTTGGAGCAGGATTGGGTTCTAGGTTACATCTCATACATCTCATACTCCTGGCTCTTCCCACAGCAACCACACACTTCGTTTCATGTCCTTCCCTGTGAGTGACATCTCCCAGGCATACCGTAATGCTCCAGAGCGCACCGAGGATGTCTGGCAGAAGGTGGGGCCTGGGGAGAATGGGATTCCGGGCCAGGTAGAAGTCAGGGGGGCCCAGGGCCTACCACTCAGGTGGCCTCTGACCCTCCGGCCTTCCTCCCACGCCGGCATCTCTAGATCCAATGGTGCCTTGTCCGGAATAACCACTCGCAGACCTGTCCACAGGAACAGGCTTTCAGACTGCAGCAGGGCCTTGTCACCAGCAGTGCTGAGCAAGTAAATGCTTCTCTCCGGGATCTGGGGCCCAAAGTGTGAGGGGAAACATGATAGAGCACACACGTGGGAGTGGACAGCAAAATGGGAGCATACGTAAAAACACATGAGACATTGGGGCTCTCCTGAGCTTCGGAATAGTCATTTTAAAATCCCCTCAAGCTCCCAAGCAGGACAAAGGAAGTTTTCCAATCATCTGCTCCAAGTGGGGGTCAGAGGGGTTGAGCCCCACAGAGCTGGAGGAGGAGGGGGAGCTCATGGCTCACTGCCTCCTCCTGCCCAGATGCTACAGCGGCTCTGTGGGCGAGTCCAGGAGGAGGTCCGGGCACTGCGGTTATGCCCCCTGGAGCCAGTACAAGATGAGCTTCTCTACGCCAGAGACCTCATCAAAGACGCCAAGAACTCCCGAGCGGTGAGCAGCCACGCCGGGGCCTTTGCCAACTAGCAGCAAACCCCAAATGATACCCCCCCTTCCCCTACAATCCTGACTCCCAGCCCCACCAGCTCTCTTCCCCCGGCCTAGTTACCAGAGATGGACAGAAAAAGCAAACCCCAGGGAAACACATGCAGCCAGGAGATCTGCCCCCATAGTGCCTAACGATGTTGCTCCCCTTGGTGTGATCCCCTCCAAGCCCCAGCTCTGCTGAGTGAACAAAGCCAGTTTGGGCCTCTCAACCACACTCCCCTCACCCTAGCTATTCCCAAGCCTTTACGAGCTGGGCCACGTGCTAGCCAGTGATGGGCCTGTCCGGCAAAGACTGGAGTCAGTGGCCAGTGAGGTGTCCAAGGCTGTGGACAAGGAACTTCAGGTAAGTACTGAGGGACCAAACCCTAGGAGATAAGAATCTAGTTCAGAGAAAACCTGTCATGTTCACCTCACTCATACTAGAGAGAAAGAGAGGGAAAGGGAGGGAGGGGAAGAGAAAGGGAGAAAGAGAGAAAAGGGAGAGAGAGAAAGGGAGACAGAGAAATGGTCCAGGAGAACCCCATCATTGATCCAGAAGGGCCAGGATAACAACAGCAACAATGGCCAATGTGGTCCCCCTCCTCTGTATCTGAGACTCTTTCCGGGCATCTCAGGCTCCCAACACGCCATTTTGGTTTTCTGCTTCACATACTCTTCTAATACGGGTGGAGGGGAGGGAAAGAAGATAGCATAAGTTCATAGATTTAGAGTGGGGAGGAAGCTCAGAAGTCTCACCCCATCTCTCAAAGTCGCTGAGACCCAGAGAAATTAAGTGATTTGCCTATGGCCACTTGGGTAATAAATAATAGAGCCAAGATTTGAATCCGGGTACTTTGATTCCAAATGTATTTTTCCAGTGTATCCTTCTTCTCCATCTCTCTGTCTCTGTCTATCACTCTCCCTTCCTTCCCCTCCTTCTTCCTTTCTCCCTCCCTCCTCCCTTTCTCCATATTCTGTCTCTGTATCTTTCTCTCCCTCCCCTTTCCTCTCTCTCTCTCTCTCTCTCTCTCTCTCTCTCTCTCTCTCTCTCTCTCTCTCTCTCTCTCTCTCTCTCTCTCTCTCTCCTCTTCCTTCCTCCCTCCCTCTCCCTCTCCCCCCACTTTCTCTGTAGCCTAATATCACAGTATTGTGTAGTAAAGAGAATACTGAGCTCCTGAGACCAAGGACCACCTCTGCTGTGATACTAGATGTGTGCCCATAGACGAGTTGTAATCTATCTGATCCTCCATTTCCACTCTGTGGATTTCAGCCCTGCTGTCTCCACCCCAGGTGATCCTGGAATCAATGGTCAGCCTGACTCAAGAGCTATGCCCGGTGGCCATGCGAGTGGCTGAAGGCCACAACAAGATGCTGAGCAGCGTGGCTGAACGGGTCACTGTGCCCAGGAACTTCATCCGTGGGGCCCTGCTAGAGCAGGCAGGGCAGGATATTCAGAATAAACTGGAGTAAGCTTCTTCAGGACTGGGGAGCTTGGGGAGAGGAGGGGTGGCTGAATGAGAGAGACAAACTTGGCCAGCTTGAATTATCAAACTAGAGTACTTAGGGGAGAGGGGACCCTGGACTGTTCTCAACAATGAATAATGAATGAGGAAAATCTCCATTAAAATAATAAATCATTAACTAATTTTAATGTTCCTACATAGAACATAAATTCTAATAGAACAGGCCTAGAAATTTGAGTGCTGGGTTTGTAGAGCCAGGGACCTATTTCTATCTTGGCATCTGCAACCACCTCTATCTTTACAAGGGATCTGGGGGGAGTGAGGCCCCAAGGATGTCCAAGTGAGGGGGCTGTGGGTGGCTGTGCTGATCTCCCCAAGTGTGTCCACAGTGAGGTGAAGCTCTCAGTCGTCACCTACTTGACCAACTCGATTGTGGATGAGATCCTGCAGGAGCTGTACCATTCCCATAAGAGTCTGGTGAGGATCAGTGTCCTGAGAGGCACCTAGGCATGCCAATCTAGACTAAGACTTACCCCCTGGCCTGGCCTGGCCGCGTCCCTACCTTCACAATGTCCCACTGACTACAACCTCCCCCTTCTTGCTGCCTGGCAGCATGTTCTCCTCAAGGATCTTGGCTAGCAGAATGGTTCCTTGAGATTGACATTCAGAAAAGAATGGGATCTAAGGAGCTTCCCCTAGACGAGGGTGTCAGCCCTCTGTCCCCCATCTTTATCCTTCTCAGGCCCGTCACCTAGCCCAGTTAAGGACCCTCTCAGAGCAGCCAGGTGGAGGAGGCCCAGGGCAAGAGCTGTCCTCCCAGGCCCGGGGCCGGGGCCGGGGCCATGACCACGAGGAGAATACAGATGATGAGCTCGGGACCAACATCGTGAGGCTCCCACAGAACCCTGTGTATCCCTGATGTGGACTTGTCTCTCCCAGCCTCTAAAGCCCCACCAGCTTTGTCTCATTTCATCTCAGTAGCTGCCCCTCCTTCCCTGGATTCTGCTCTCCATTCCATCCCACCAGTTCTAACTTCATCTCATATCCCTGTCTGATCCAGCCTTCTACCTAAGCCTCCCCTGATTGCCCATCCTTCTGCCCCTGCTATTCATTTAGGTAGGGAGCGGGGGAAATGGGAGGAGCGATGATGGGGCCACGCTTTTGTTCCCAGGTAGAGTGGGGAGCTCTGACAAGGATTATGAAAGACCTTAGTGCTCTAACCTTGCCCTTCCCCTCAGGATACCATGGCTATCAAAAAACAGAAACGTTGCCGCAAGATCCGGCCTGTGTCTGCCTTCATCAGTGAGTCACTCTCACCCCTGATTTACTTCCCTTCCCACTTCCATCACCCCTATCTCCTTTTCTCAGTATTATCTCTTTCCCTGCCTCCTTTTCTTTGAATCTCCTTCTATTATGTCCCAATTTCTTCCTTTCAACCTAACCATCCAACCCAACTCCCTAGCCCCTAGCCTTTCTAACACAGCTATTCCCACAGGTGGGAGTCCGCAGGACATGGAGGGCCAGCTTGGGGGGCTGGGGGTACCCCCAGGCTGGTTCTCAGCCCTAGGAGGCAATCAACCCACCCCCAGTGGCTCCTGGGAGGGCCTGTCAGAACTGCCCACCCATGGCTACAAACTGAGGCATCAGACACAAGGACGGCCCAGGCCCCCCAGGACCACCCCCCCAGGGCCTGGCAGGCCCAGCGTGAGTCCCTGGGGGCCTTTCAGGGGAACATGGCAGTCTTTAGTAACTCAGTAACTCCAGACCTAAGTGTTCTGGTTTTAAGGCCCCAAATTCCGGAGCCCCCAGCCTCCTTATTTGAGGCCTATGAATAACCAGAGCAGAAACTTCTAATTGTACCTAACAGAGATAGAGATGAGTCAGAAAGACCCAAAGATGGAAAACTGTTGCAAGCAGTTAGTGAGGAAAGCAGTTTCCCTCACTTGAGGCAAAAGGCAACAAGTAGAGAGAGCAAAGGGTTTGGAATCAGAGAGTTCCCTGACTTCAAATCCCGGCTTAGCTGCTTCCTGCTGTGTGATCTCGGGTGTCATTGTGTCCTCCAGGGTCACAGCTTTAGTGCTAGTGGTCCTAAGTCCCACAGAGGGGGTGGGGGTGGGGGAGTAAGAGCAAGCTTCCTGGTGTTTTAGGTGCCCGAGAAAGGACAATGGCCTGAGGCAGGAACTCTTGTTCAAACTAAGATGATGGTCACTTTCCCAGCAGGCACCAGGACCCGGGACTCGACAAGAGAATGGGACAGCCACTCGACTGGACGAGGGGCTGGAGGATTTCTTTAGTCGCAGGGTCATGGATGAAAGTTCCAGGTGTGCCACTCATGTGGGAAGGGTTAAGTTGCCAGACTCACACACCCCCGCCAGCTCTGCCCGCTTCCTCAGAGGTGCCCCTGCCCCCACCCCTTTTGAGGGTCTTCCTACAACCCAAAACCTACCATGTGTAATCAGGACATTTGGGACTGATCTCTAAAAGTTCTAAAACCTTTCCGTGAATTCTAGGAATTATAGTCTCAAGCAGAACTAGTTACGTGTACAGAAATGCAGTATTCAAATTCTCTGCAGCTCCTACACAGAGCTCTCAGAAGTTCATTGACAGAGGTTAGGGCTGAGAAGAAGGAAGGAAACACGTGTGGGAGAAGGAGTCAGGGAGGGTGAAGCCATTTAAAAAATGTATAGGCTAGAAATAAAAGATCTTTGGGAGTAGAAGTTTTAAAAAAAAATACTATGGAACTGAATCTAAGAAAGTCCTCCTTAGATTCTTGGGGGACCAATTCCATACTTCTCTCAAAATTATTCCCCCCAACTCTGGGATATTTCAGCCCTATTCTCCTCCATTTCCTACTTTCATTATTTATTCCCTGGAGCCCTATTCACATTCTCTAAACGAAAAAGTCTCTACAAAGATTCCACTTAACAGTGACTGGCCAGACCCAGGGAGAATGAGGAAGGAAGTCAGACCCAAAGCTCTCACATGTGACAGTGAAGCGTACCGACAGGCCTCTAATAACAATCCTAACAAATATCTGCGTGGCACTTTGGGTTGGGGGGCAGCCATTATCTTCAGCACTGGTTACATCATTAGCAAAGGCCCAGGCCAGCTTCACAGACAAGGCCTGAAAAACCTGGAGAAAGCTGAGAGGAGTATCTTAGATTAGAACGGAGGAAAATCAAACTGTGAAGAAGAATCAGCTTGAAGATAAGCAAAGACTTCTCTGGAAGTTTCAGTTCTCTGAGAGGTGATTTTCCAGCGAAGTTCCTCTCTATTAAGTGACCAGAAACGAGAGGTCTAAACTACTTTAAAAGAGGTCAATATAAGGAAAAACTTCCCAACAATGGGGATTTTCAGGGAGACAGAAGGCCAGACTTTAAAAAAAAAAAAAATTTTACCATGTGAATGTTGCATCTGAGACAAGGCTCCTGGTATGTAGATGGTGGGGAGTTTGGGCATTCGATCTCCCCACTCACATATAGCCTGCCCACTCTCTCCAGCTATCCCCGGACCTTGAGGACAGTTCGCCCAGGCCCAGGTCCTGCAGAGGCCCCGCTGCCCCCACTCCAGAAGAAGAGACGAAGAGGCCTGTTTCATTTCCGTCGCCCCCGGAGCTTCAAGGGGGAGCGGGGTCCAGGATCCCCCTCTCCTGGGCTCCTTCTGCCCCCACCTCCTCCCCCACCCCCAACTGAAGAGAGCCCTCCCACCCCAGATCCCCCAAGCCTTGACGATAATTCTACCCCCTGCTGGAGTCCCGAGGAGGAAAGCGGCCCCCTCCCAGGGTTGGGGGGGAGCCGGGGACCCTCCTTCCGAAGAAAGCAGGTAAGAAAGTCCAACCTGCCCCATATGACCATTTGAGAAGTTAATAATGAAAGAATTCCTGGGGTAAAAGCAGGAAGGGGGCAAACGAGTAACTCCCTTTAAGGATAAAAGTTAAAGACCTGATGGAAGTACTATCTAAAAAAGGGCTGAGCAAAGGACAAGTGAGGAGAGAGATTTCTGAGGGAGTTGGTGGACAGTTTTTCCAGAGAAAGTTGGAGTTGTTGACTCCAGAACTAGTTTTGGCAGCAGGGTCTAACTTCCTCACCCAGAGTTGTATGTAATGAAGCTGGGGTCTTATTCTAGGGCATGGAGGGAGCAGAGCCAGGGGAGGGAGTCCCAGTATCTGGAGTGATGCAGTCAACAAGGGTTCATGGAATTGCCCTTCCTGGGATGGGGCGAGCCAAGGGCTGGAGTTTTGATGGAAAGCAAGAGGTAAGAAAATCTGAGGGGTTTAAGGAGCTGGGAGGAAAGCATCATCTGTCTTCTTCCCCCTACAGTCTAGGGGCTCACTCTCAAGCTCTTCCACTTCATGTTACTACTCCGACTCCCAGCTCTCATTTCAGGGCATAGACACCGACCTAGACACCAGTGTCCAGCCTTGGCAGAGACGGCGCTCTTCTGATGATGCAGGTGAAAGAACAGTTCCCAGCCCTTCTTCCCCTCTTCTACTCCAACCAGCCTCTTCTGACCCTACCACCTTCCCCTGCAGGGCCTGGGTCCTGGAAGCCCCCTCCACCTGCCCAGAGCACCAAGCCGAGCTTCAGCGCCATGCGTCGAGCAGAGGCTACATGGCACATAGGTAGGAGCAGCTTCCTTAAGGCAGTCAGCACCGTTGGTTGTGCTGGATCGGGGAGTGAGTGGAGGACAGACATGGATGGGAACAAGAGTTTACAGTCCAGTTGGAGAGACATATTAAAAAGACTAGATCAAATTAAAACACTATATGCACAAAGATATCAAGATCTTTTTTACCAAGGGGATCTCGTAGAACAAACCTGTTGCCCTGCAAGTAACTTAAACTAATAATGCTTTTGGAAATCATATTATAGTGCATTCAATACAACAAGCAATCCCATAAAGCAAGTGTTTTCTTCCATCCTTATTCATGCAACAATCACTATATGAAGAAAACACCTGATTGGATGATTTTTGTGTTGTAATTGGAGAAAGGAAAGCCAAAATCCAGTCTTTGGTCTTCTTGTGAATAAATGGCCGCACACCATTTGTCTGTCTTCAGAACATTTCATTAGTCCACTTTGCCCAAACCTCACAAGAGCTGAGAGGAGCTACAGTAAAGGAGGTAACACACTGAGAGAATCAGGGGTCCACATTTGGTACTAGGGCCAGCTATGCTACTAACAATGAAACCTTTGGCAATTGGCCACTTCTATGGTCCTCAGGTTTCTCATCTGAGGAGACAGAAGATATCTCATGAGCTTTC
The DNA here is from genome assembly GCF_048593235.1 of Sminthopsis crassicaudata. NCBI lineage: Eukaryota > Metazoa > Chordata > Mammalia > Dasyuromorphia > Dasyuridae > Sminthopsis > Sminthopsis crassicaudata. The sequence continues at coordinate 514,515,938 of NC_133618.1, forward strand.
CAGTTCCAAAGTTTAATGATTCTATACTATTTGGGGAAGAAAAGAGGAGGTGTGACATTAGCAGTTAGGAAGGTCAGAGAAAAGGGAATAGAGAGTGTCATCTTCTACCCTTCCCCTTCAAGGTTCAAAGTGCTTCTTTTCATTAGCTATTTAACTAATAACTTCATTGAACATGTTTTGCCTTCAGCTCCTATGAGTTAAGAATATATGATTCCAAAAAATATATTCATTTTAACAGAATTTCACCCTAAGAAAATGATGCACCTATCCCAGAAAATTTGCTAAGTGAGCTTTTTTTCTGTAGTATACATTGAGTATATATGTGTATAGATACATAAATATATATCCTTATATTGATCCCTTTTTTACTTTGCATTCCTAAATTATATATATATATATATATATATATATATATATATATATATATATATATATATATATATATATATGAATATGATGAAGGAAGACAAAGTAAAAGAGGGATCAGTCCAAGCCGACAAACATTTAAGGGCCTATTATGTGTGAGGCAACAAGGTCTATGAGATTCCAAACCAATATGGCATATATTTATTAAGTGCTTACTGTATATAGGATAGTGTGCTAGATATAAGGGAGATACAAAGCTTAGGAAAAAATATGGTACTTATCCTCAAAGAGCTTAAAATCTAGTAAAATGATAAGATTCAAACCAAATAAATACACGATAGTATATGATAGGTACATTAGAATGAGACAAAACTAAATGCTATGTGCCATTTGAGGGGAAAAGTCAAAACAATTCCAGGAGATCAGGGAAGGCTTCCTGAAGATAGTGTCAATGGAGGTAAAACCACTGACCACTACCATATATTTGCTTTATAGCTATATCTGTTGCATCAAAATACTCTTCTCTGGAGTTTCTCATTACACCATTACTACCTCCCTGAAAAACTTGGAGATGGTGTACCACCATCAGTGATACAGAGAGAGATTAAATCTCAGGAGCTGGATGCTCAGAGAATCATATATAGAGATTTGGGAACTAGACTAGACCTAAAAATAATGTACTTTGAATCAAAATGTGCTCAAGCCCTAGCTCTGACAGACAGAGATTATCAATTCCTCTGCTAGACTGGAGATCCCCTGAAGGCAAAGATACTCTTAATATAAATTGTGTTTCCCAGAGCCAAGTACAGCAAGCACTGAATATAAGTTTCTTTTATATTGTATTTCTGTTACTGAGCAAGTGACTTCATCTTATTAAATCTCAATTATGTCACTGATAGAATGAGGATAATAATTATCTACTTATGTATAGAGTTGTAAGAAAAGTGCTTTGGAAGCTAGATAAAGCTATAAAAAGTTGAGTTATCATCATCATCATTGTTATTACTATTATTAGCTACTCTTCTTTCTCTCCCACAAACACAAGAGACCAAGATCAGAAGGCCAAACTATTTCTAAGTCTGTGGTAGGGCTGAATTCCCAGCACTCTACCTAGAGTAATAGCCTCCATCCCAGAGCTTGGATCCTTTGAAAGCATTTCCAGTTAAGCATCTAGAATAAAACCCCTACACATATTTCTTGAAAGCCCCCAAGTCTGTTTTCCTTCCTTGACCCACATCATCTGTCTTAAGACTGGGAGCCAGCTAAACATAATCTTAGGATGAAAACACCCTCTGAGAGAGAGAGCTGGCAGGTCTCTCTAGGAAACTGCCCCCTCCCCAGCCTGAAGAGAGAAGGGGATGCAGACAACAACAGGCTGTCTGTCTTCAGGCTGGCATCTACCACCGCCCTTACAGCCAGCCTCCAAAGCCACTCTACTAGGGAGCATAAAACCACAAAGGGAGGGGAGGAGAAGGGAGGGAGAGGAGAGCAGTTATAGCCACCCAGGCTATAAATTCCACAGGAGCAGGAATTGAACTGGTTGGCTCACATGGTTCTAGAACCAGCAGCCTGGTGAGTGCCTACGGAATTAACATGAGCCATGTACTCTCCAGTCTTAAAAGGGACTTCCAGTTGTTTCTAGGGTGTGACTCTTCCTTGGCAGTTCTGGGGTCTGTGGTTCTTTCCTGGTAGGTTTCGATATCCCTAGCTCTGTCCTGGCTGGACCCTGGTAGGTTCCAAAGTCTGTGGCTCTGTTGAGAAGGTTGTGCATGTGGCTAAGCCTCTCCCTTCCCTCTGCATCCCGAGTTGGCATATTCCACGCAGCTCTTAGGCAGGATGAAACCGAGGATTTGGGGGACTTTGGAGGCAGGGCAAGTAGCAAGATGATGCTAAGAGGAAACAGAAGGAATTGGGGGCTGGAGACTGGCAAGCTGAACTCCTTGGACCATCTCTGTTTGGGGAGTGATGTCTGATAGGAAGGAACAAGTGTGGGCTTTGAGGAAGCAGCAGGAATAAATGGATGGCTAAGGAGGAGGGAGAACTGACAGATTCTACCGGCTTCCTATTCCCCCACACACACCCCAGCTGAGGAAAGTACCCCCAACAACAACAGACAGAGCCCCAGCCCAGCTCCTGAAAGAGAGGGACAAGAGGGAGTCTTGCTGTCCGAGAGGGAGATTCCAACCAGAAGCACCAAGGTAAGAGCAGAGGGACAGGGTTGGAGGGGGACAAAAGCCTGTAGGGAGCTCCTGGGCATGAATGGGGCTGATATGATCTGGTATTTCTTCCTTTTCAGGATCTCCTTGTAGCTCCTCGGCCCCCTAAGCCAGTAGCTGTGCCCCGGGGCCGGAGGCCTCCTCTGGAGGTAGGAGGCAGGGAGGAAGCTGAGATTCCAGCTGCCACAAAGCCTCGGCAGAGGCTGGGTTCTCACCAAGACCAAGAGGAGCCTGAGGCCCAAGGTAAATGGGATAATTGAGAGTTTATAAGATAGAGTAGGGGATATCTTAAGAATCTGAGGAGCTGACTTCACTTTGCATTTGCTCCAGACACCACAGACCTACAAGAAGAGGAATGAGAGCTCTAGACTTGCATTCTGTGAAGCAGCTGTATTCTAGCAGGAGGCACCAGACCAAATTGGCCTTGAATAGCATAGGGAATGAGCCCAGTACCCTTCAGATTTGAACTTTTATTTCAGGACTCCCCACTGTGGGGCGAAGAGCAGCCCCCTTGAAGCCCAAGCGGACTCGAAGAGCACAGTCCTGTGACAAACTGGAGCCTGACCGGAGCAGACCCCCAGACCCTGCAGGCTCAGGGGGAGAGGGTGAGTGGGACATGTGAATATTACTCCACAAGCCCCCTAGCCCTCTACCCTGATCTGGTACTCTTTCTCAGCCAACTGAACTAGCAACTTCTCTCTCTTGCTATTCCTTCCAACCCAGATAATGACCTTTCCTGTCTATGGTTTTTCTCTTACAGGAACCAGTGAACTTGGAACAGACTGATACTACCCTCAGTGAACCTTCTCCCCACCCCCCTATAATCCCCCTAGCCATGTGCCTAACAGAGACTCAGATGCCCCCTTCCCCCCTTCATCTCCAGGCTCCTCCTGCTGATCCCTTAGGGGCAGGGGGGGAAAGAGGAGAGTTGGGAAGAGATCTCCTTAGTGGTAAGGGGGATTGTCTCTGTCTCTCCTCCTCTGGTGGTGGGGGGGGCAGGAGAAGTTTTTTCTCCCTCCTCTTGGGAAGGGTTAGGGGAGTGGATCTTTGTCCCTCTACCCCCCAGGGGAATCTCTCTTAAGTTGTACAGAATAAAGAAACCAAAATGACTAACTGCCTCTGAATCTTTCTACCACCCACTGCCCCCATTACCGTGCTGTCTTACCCCCTACCCCACAGACACGCTCACTCCAATCCCCAGCAGTTCCCCCAGCTCTGCAGCTGCCCAGGTCTAATCACCCATCTCCCTGCTGGGAATAAAAATGGCAAATCAGACAGCCCCTCTCAAATGAGGAGGAAAATTTCTGGTGAGGAGAGAGAGAATGGGAAGGAAATCGGAGATAATGGGAAAGAGTCAGCATCATTACGTGATACCCCAGCCCCAGAGGCAGGAATCGAGCAGCATCTATGCCCTCCCCAAAATGGAGGTGGGGTAGAATAGAATGATCAGGACTGTTCAATGACAACCAGAACCGTGAAGCATGTGACATATTCAAAGGAAGACAGATGGGCAGAAGCTGTGCCTAATGTATGGTCTTGGGCACACAGTTGTGGCATCTTGTGGGGAAAGGATGCGGGGCGTGACCATGCATGGAAGAGAGGGGCTGGCTGGGAGGAAATTGTGTTTTCATGATCCTCCATGATTGTGCATTTGCCTGGGTGAAATAGATTACTCAAGTGGGCCGCTCATGCTGTGTGTTATCCATTGATTGCCATGTTGAAAGCTGGGGCCCTCCACACCATTCAACATCAGAGGAATATTTATTTAGAGTTAGATGGGACATTCAGAGTCATCTACTCCAGGGACTGGCAAAGCTGTTATCCTCAATCCCAACTGCCACCTGTTTTTGCTCTGCTCCAGAGCTAAGAAGGGGTTTTATATCTTTAAATAAAGTTTTGGGAGGGTGGTACATTTGGCCAGTAACTGAACCCTCTTAGTCTGATCCCATCCTTCATTTGATGAGGAAACAGGCTTGAAAAACATGAACACTTCCCCAATGTCTCAGAGATAGTGGATGACCATTAAATTTCAAACCTCCATCTCATAACACCAAAGCTATCGTTCTTTTCCTGTGCCACAGAAGAGACAGTAATGTGGGGCATAAGTTCTGATGGAGGGCATAAATCTGTTTATGTTTTGGTTAAATGGTAGGTAGACTTGATAATCTTTAGGATCCCTATTGGGTCTAATCCTAGGCTCTTCTGATCCTAAATGGTGTAGAATGACCCAGAAAGGCTATTTTCTTGAGATAAGTGTGCTGGGCTGTGTGTTACTGAATGAAAGAAAATCATTTATTATAATTACTTCGATGTGCCAAGCACTGCGCAGTTGTTGAAAGCTGTCGGGCTTATCTGGCAGAGGCTTGTCCTTCATCAATCAATCAACCCAAACTTATCAAGTTCTTTTTCTCCATATGCCAAAGGCTTTTTGCATCCCACATGGGGTATAACAAGTGACTCCATTCACCAGGGGTTGACTGTGTTCTTGTGCGTGTCAGGGTCCATTGATGTTTCCACAGTTTTCTTGAGAAATGGAGGTGGTAGGGGTCCTCCTAGAACTACGGTCTTCCCCATGTCTGCAGTTATATTCTATATAGTCCATTGGGTGGAAGTAAGGGAGAAATGGAAAAAAATATCAGATTAGTTCCCGGGTTCTCTGATGTTCATTCATTCCCATGGGGAGACCCTGGCCCTTGGTTTTGTGGGTCTCCAGATTATATCATTATGAATCCTTGAGCAATTGTATATGTTACCTCCTATAAAAATGATCAGGGGGAATAATTCATCCATAAAAGTGAACTGATGTGTCATCGGAGGGAGAGCATGTGATCGATCAAAATTACATGTGGCCACTGGAATAAAATATGGAAAACAGTTTGTAACCCTTCACATATTCTATAAATATCAGTTATTATTGCTGTATTCCGGGTGTGGAGAGAGTCACAAGAAATATTTCAGAGACATCTGATGTTACGGAGCATCTCTTCTTTATTATTTTAAATGGTCCCATGTGAACATGTGAGCTTCCTTGTGTAACAATGTATCTGTCATCATCTCTTCCCGTGTTTGTCCATACATCCCTGTATCATGTCCCTTTCCCATAGGTTTAACTAAGACTGTCATTGTGTTACATTGTCTCTAAGGAAGGGTAACTGTGTATGTCAGGGTATGTGTAAGCTTGAGTGCCACTGTGTTTATTTCACTATCATTTTATGTATGTGTCACTGTGTGTACCCTGCAAATGTCACTGTGATAAGATGTTTAGCTGAGATTCCGTGTGTGTGTGTGTGTGTGTGTGTGTGTGTGTGTGTGTGTGTTTCTGCAAAGGGGAGTATGCATGTCAACCTACTGATGGGAGCCCTGGTCTCTCATCAACCCCCGGCCCACCCTCCTCCCTAAGTACTGCAGCTCCCTGGGCGGTGGCCCTGCCCCTCCCCTCCCTGTCTGTGCGAGGGGGGGGGGGGGAGCCTGTGCTGCGGCCCCCCCCCACCCGTCCCCATCCAGGCCCCATAAATAGCAGCAGAGCCAGAGCTAGAGCTTCAGCCGGCGCCAGCGGCTGGAGCGGCGAGGGAGCTGGCCGAGCTGAGCAGCAAAGCAAGAGAAAGAGGGAGGCCCCCCCTTTATCCAAGACCCCTACAGGTGAGCACTACCTCCCGTAAGCCCCCTACTCCTAACCCAGTCTCCATGGCAACACTTTCCAACCTTTAAAAGGGGGGTTGCCCATCCCTGATTTCCTCTTGCTCATTCCTCCCCCACCTTGTCCCCTACCTGGAGGTTAGTTCTGGGGACCCCTCAGAAAGAAGAAATCACAGACTGGGGAACAAAAGATCTAGGGGAAGGTAGGGAGGTGCAGGTCACCCTGTGCTTTAGCCCAGAAACACACCCAGACACTCCCACACACACCCAGGGAGGGAATCACGATCAAAGAGCTGGGCACAGGGCTAGAAGAAGGGGACAACAGAGAAAAGGGGTACACAACCATTTATGCCTAATGGAAGACGGACATACAGCCAAAAGGACAGGTAGTCCTGCGGTCACAAAGCCATGTGCATCCACAAGAAGAAGCTTGAAAACACTCTGATACTCTAGTAGAGACTCACAAAGGAGTGGGGGTGTCACAGACATCATTATCCTGAGGCACAAACACACACAGACACAAAAAACATGCACTTCCTAAGTCCCCAATCCCACCCCCCAGACCCTAGCATTCACCTACCCACAGCCACCCAAGGGCTTGGCACCAGAACTGGGGAGGTGGGAGCGAGCTGGAGTCCGAGACTGGGCATCTATTAGTGCTGGATAGCCAAGCCTAGCTAGACAGAGCCTGGTGGGCAGGGAGGAGGGGAACCATGGCTCCCCCAAAACCCTGTCGCTAAGAGACAGTGCCAAGGCTGCTGGGAAGTGTGAGAACATCTTGGGGGGGAGAGAGAGAAAGACAGTTTGTCATAGTAGGAACTCCTGCCAAAGACACAGAGAGAGCTTTCCCAATGTGTGTGATAGGGAAGA